>NW_019214415.1:0-231563 GCF_002532875.2 Varroa jacobsoni | reverse complement strand
TATATATTTTTTTTTTTTTTTATAGAATCTTTTCCAAATCAATGTGATACGAATGTTTCGAATGGCCTACAAATGAGTTAGAACATGAAGAATTCGAACGAAGTTAGGCGGGCTATCTGTCGCAGCAGGTTTTCTTCTACTGCTAGTGGCGAAGAAAGCCAGCTACATTTGAGATACACCATGACGGGAAGCGGTATGCCGTTACTGAACGAAGATCTACTATTAGGCGCTTCTTTTGCACTGGATGACCCTCTACCAAAGCTAAAAAGCTTTCTTTTTGTGCAAAAATCAACGAATGGGCCTGCATATAGCAACCTAAAGATCTATTAAGGTTCTAAGCTCAAAAATGATTCGAAAAATTAAAAAGCAATTTTAGATACATGCAGGTTTTTAATACAAAAATTAACAGCCGTCCTCATAAGCATTAGATCGTCCGGCGCAATTGGATTCACGATCAGTCGCTCTGTCAGCCAGCCTTCCGCTGTTCTTAACTGTTTCAAGTTTTTTTTTTTTCATTTTTGAGGCCCCTGGCCTGCTATAGGTCTGATATTTTTCGGTATATAGCACATTTAAGCGACACTTAAACGAATTCGTACCTACCAATATCGCTTGATGCATGGTTACCGATAACAAGTTATATAGAAATTACAAGAGATATATATATATGGAAAAATATTTAGTGGTTTAGCTCTCGAATCAAGGCTATAGCCAAAGCGGTGTGGGTGTTGATTTTCTTAGACAAGCACGACCGCTAGGAATGACGCTCCCGGCACACAAGAAAAATTGATCGAAGTATTCGTGTTTGTTTACGTAGGTTCTTAGAAACAAGCCTTTAAAAGTCTTAAATTTGTTTAAAGAAAAAGAAACTTTAAAAATTAATGTCTGTTCGTCAAGCATTGTGTCAAACCATGTCAATTAAAAGTCGTATTGAACGGTATAGCCTTAGATTTCTATACCTTAACAGAAAAAAATATAATATGTGAAACTAAAATTTATAAATGATGTGAAGCAGCGTATTACAGAAAATTTTCAAAAAATCGTTACGTTCATCTCCTATATAGGTAGAGACAATATAAATGAAAATAATTTAATACTTTTATTAAGCCAAACAGTTGTTCCGGGGAACTATCGGGAGAAAAACTTAACTGCAACGTTTAAACTACTCAGAAACCCATTTACTAAAGTAAATATATTCAGGTATTTAAAAAACAGAAATAGACTAATATAGAAGTATGCCTAAAGTATATAACCTTCCGATATTCACAGGCTTCATCACAGGCAATGCTCCAATTAGTTGAACTCTCCGAATTTAAAAAAACGTTCACATCTCTGCAATATAATTAAACGGGTTATCTAAAACTATTAATTAAACATATAAGCGTTAAACACTGCCATTAGACAGTTGCTTAAACAACTAAATATAAATTTCTAAAACTCGTTGGGGCTAAGACAAGTACACTTGTTTCTTCGCTGTCTATCAGCTCTGTTACTTATTAAGTACGGTGTGTTAAAATGCAGAAAGTTTTATTAAAATTTTTTTTTTTGAATTATGATCGTGCGCAGTTCACTGGTTTTCCTAAAGCTCCAGTTTGTGTACGCTGCATTGATCGGCATGAGGCTTTGACTGAAGCGTTAGTTCCATGACAGCAATCATATCTAGAATATATTGTCCACTTCCATTAACTTCAATAACTCAGAACCCGCTTATAATTTCAAACGCGTCAACTAGTATATATATATATATATATATATATATATATATCAGAATCTACGTGTTGATCCGAGTTAAATAACGTGCAGACATTTCTCCATCAGAGAGATTATGTCAAGAACATTCGTTCAGAACTCGTAACTGAAATTTAGGTATTGTTTTTGTCAGGTGGATGAACCGGATCCAGTTGACTTGGGTTGCCCAGGCGGCCATTTACAAATAGGATATTTTTCAGAAATTAAGCACAACTTTTCCTCGAATGTATTGTGGACATCAAGGATGGATGGCAATCAAGCATGTTAAAATGTTACCTTTTGAAACAAATCTTCGCCGTTCGGCAAAAATGCCGCATATTCTATACCAAAGATCATCTCAGTATTTGCGTTTGGCGAGTGAGTATACGACGTTGTATACCCGGTATTTTTGCGGATTTTGAGTTTGGTATTATTCCTTCGGCAATGTAGATTCGTCCATCTATGAGACGAATTGTTTGTATACGCATACCTTTGTGAATATGTTCAGCCAAGAGAGCCATAGGGACTCTTATCGGCTGAAAGCATATCGAACGGGTTTCTCCTTCCATAAATACAGCATTTTACGGAAGACCGTAAAGCTGGCCACGTACCGTCAGGTCTGGTGGAGGTCAGAATCCAAATTCAACAAAAAATTCCAACGGAATGATGTGTTACAAAATACGTGCTCTTTGCTAGAATTTCGCATAGGACGTGAAGATAACAAAACATAGTAGGACTAAAGACGCCGACTGGAGGGCAGTAATAATAATGTTGGACCAGTGTGCGCTACTAATGTTTTCGTTTATCTACCTATTTTCGTTGATAATTTTATTTTGTTTTAGTCTTTGCTTCAAACGTTGCAAACGTAAAATGAATATAGTTTTAAAAAACCTTTTTGTGTCCATCTTCCAGCCTTCGAAGTTTTCCCGATGTGGTTATTAAGGAAATCACAACTTCGACGATTCTGTCTTTTAGACAATAGATAGACAGTTCCTTCGAAAACAGTTAATAACATCTTACATCTGGCAACAACTTTCTGCGGCTGATTTTATCACTTAACTCAAACGGCAACAAATTTTTCTTACCGATTTTTCAGATTGCTAGCATATCGCCATCTGCCGTAATGCCTAGACTTAAGAATGGCATAGGGAAGCTCGCCTAATCCCTCGAAGGAAAACAATATGTCGTGCATCGATAACCCGCTCACCGATTTTCGACGCTATTTTTTTCGCTTTATACCGTCGTCTGTCGGGTTTTGCTTAACTGAACCTCTAAGGTAGGGCAGAAGCATCTTTCAATGACAAGACTGAACCCTTCATTAATGCAACCTACGTTTTAAGTAACTTTACTAAGGAGGTAATAGGCGGTTCCGATTGGAAGTTTTTTCTTCGACGACGCGAATTCTGCATCGCATTCATAGCTAATTAGTGACTCCAATGCAAATTCATAGTTATTGAACAAGATAAGGTGAAGTTGCGAAACAAACTAGATACAGAAATGCTTATAAAGCATGAAGATAAAGCAGTTTCACTGCTAAAAACTAACCCACCGAATTAATCTTGAGGGGTGACTCAGGTGTAATTTGCTAGGACAAGACAGAATTAACAAGTAATAGTGAAACGGCTCTGTTGGTTGTCGATCGATGGCCTTAGCATAGGTCAAGTTATAAATAAACTTATAAACTTGAAAAATGAAAGATTAATTGATCTTTGAACGAGAATAGTTACTGTGAAAATTGCGTGATGTACTTCGTGGTGTATATATATAAGGTTTACTTGTATTTAGAAAAATACAAGTCTGATAGGGCAGTCACTTTAGTACTAGCTGTCTCCCACATCAGTAACTCGATTCTCCGAGGTGGCCTCATTATAAGATACTAATGAGTGTTTACAATTATGTTGTTTGTAACTCTTAAAGAGTTAAGTTGTGCTCACGTATAAATATTTCTCTTACTGAAGATATGATACTTTACACTAAGGTGTATAGCACAGACTTGTGGATTATGCCCAAGTCATACTATAGCAATCTGCTTACTTTAAAGGCTTTTTAGCTTCTCTATGTTTGCGTGTCATAAAGTACTCGCAATAGAATGAAGTTGTGCTAAATAGCTCCTTTATCACGGGAACTGGTTTTCAATTTCCCTGCCGGTCCCCGGCAAGCGCTTGAATGGTTCGTTGGGATGAAGCGAGGGTTATAAGCTGACGCCAGGCGTTTTCACTAATTTCTGTTCTCTTAATGTATACCTTACTCAATGCGGGTCCTCAACAATGAATATCGACTTTACACGAGTTATCATTTTAACTTTCACAGTTCCTGTCATCTACCGGTATGAGATCTACTTTTTGTTTCTGAAAAGTTAAACTCTCAAGTTGTCGTGCAAGTAGCGATCATCTTTTTGTTGAGACATTGAGCAAAAAGTATTTGGTGCACCATACTGACGGCATGTCAAAGCTCAGGCCTTAAGATCAAAGATGTTTGTCTTTATAGAAACGAGCGCCATTGTCCGCCTGATAATTCTACATTCGGCGATTAGTTCGACCAGATTGTTGTGTTTCCTTCGAATAGTATCAATATGCACCTGCACAAACCTTACCGCAGTGACAGTACCCAGCCTTTGAAGTTGATATTTTCTATCTGCTCTAACCCCCTCCTCAGCTATGGTCGCATTTAAAATTGCGTCCATACCAAGATCACAAGTTACGTAATTCCACCCGGGGATGATTTGGTTAAATAGTGTTGATCAGCTTTGTCAGTCATGGGAGCATCCAAAGCAAAGCGTTGTTAATTCTCCTTTAGATCCTTTTCAGCATTTCGACTTTATTAACCACCACTTAACGATCAGTTTAAAAGAAATGCTGGAAACCTTGCGAGAAGGTTGAACGGGTTTACAGGGATACCCATTTTGACCAGCGTGAGGATAACCTTGTCCCTGGACGTCGACATGAAAGCTGGCTTAAAATCGATGAACGGCGCGTGTAGCGGATTGCGTGTGCGGCATGACCACGTCTCTGTTGACGGCGGCCATGGGGATCCTGCACGCCGTTTCTATGCAACGTTCTTTCTGTTAGCTGTTCAGTCTCTTAGTCAGCAAGCCGAGGAGCAGCTTATAACAAACGTTTTCCTTAACCATTCTCTACCATGAAAACGGCGCGGTAGGGTCGCCTCTTTCTTTAAGAATCACTAAAGGGGTATGATCTCCATTGGGTTGGAAATGTACCAGTGTGTAAACATTTATGAAATAGTGCCGCTTTGTACCGTGTCAAAACGACGGCCCATTTGGAGAGTTTGTTGTAGTCCCTATGTAGAGTGGCGACGTTTTTTGCGTGGGCTTCCACTGTAAAGTTTCTGCACTGTAGTCTTGTTGAAGGGTGCTGCATTGTAGTGAGCCCCCCTCTGCCCACGTTGTGGCAAAAAAGGCACTGCGTATAGTATCGTATCCCTTAACGCAAACACAACCAAAAAGTGATTTACGAGGACTGAAGAGCTGATCGGAAGAGCAGCCGTTGTGCGTTAGTCGCATGTGTGCTTCAAGTCCTACAGTAGCAATCAAACAGGTCTCGAGCTGTGCAAAGCATTATTGTTTTTATGACGTATACGTTTTTCTGCAAATCATCTTAGAAACGGAGGTTAAGGGGTAGAACTTGGGCCTTGTACCTCGGCCAAAGCCTGAAAGCAACCTGGGTCCTCTTGACAAAGCTGCAAGCACAGCCTGTGCTTTCAGAGGGGACGGAGGCGTTGTACTGTAAACTGCAAAACTTCAACTAGATACTGCGCATAAGTTTCGGTATTAACTACACTGGGTACAAAGAGAATTTTGAGGGCATATCCCAAGAGTTGGTCTCTAACTAAGAGTCGCAACCAAGATTTGGCTTTGACGATTCGCGCAGGTTGAAAAATCACTGATTAAAATGAAATGTCTCTGGAAAATGCTTGTGTTTTACTGGACACCGTATGTACATTTAAGAAAACCCAATATAGAGTCTATGAATCGAATATCTATTACTTATAAGGAACCGGCACGTAGCTGTCAGGGGATCGATTTTAAAGCATGCGACGATCGAAAACCGCAGCACACATGCTAAGAAGCTCTCTTTTCTACCAAAAAAGTAGATAAGTACACATACAAGCATGCTTGTAGGTTTCTGAGCCCCCGTGGTTTCGCGTGTGTGTTGCGCGTGGCTATCAATATCTAACATCGTTTCGTTTCAAAGTTTTACTCGTACGAACACTAGCTACGGAGATACTTGTCATGATAACCCCTTGGACGGTCGCTTGTGGCGACCGGTGCTACCAAAGTACGGGTCGCAACTTTTACCACGATCCTTTTTTCCTATTTTCCCATCGTTTTTCTGTACGGAGGCTAAAGCCTCTGTGGGCGTGGAACTTTGGCACTCGTTCATTGGATCTTTACTATTCTATAAACTTCACTTCCGATGGATAACCACCACAAGTCAGTCGCCATTTTGACTGACTTAGTCGGGTAGAAAGCAGGTAAAAAAATCTTCGGAACGAGAAGGGAATTGGTCATTGCAACATCGAGACGGACGTATGAACTCGGATTATAAAGTAGACGAGATTTTACGCCTCATTGCGTCGCAGGTACGTAGCGATTGGCACAGCTTTTGTGAGTATATTGACTATTGGAAGAGGTCGCCTCTGTTATGGATTAGTTGAATGACGGATCGCCGACTGTGTTATGAACTGCGATGAATAAGAGAGGAGAAATCCGCGTGCGTCGTGCAAAGGCAGATCGATGGTTTACAGGGTGAAAGACAACGTCGTATTGTAAAGGGAAGGCACGCTAAACTGAATCACTCACAAGCTTCACACAAGAAAGTGGACGAATTGAGAAAATCGTACATAAAATCGATAGTAGAATTAACTTGGATTGAGAATGAACGAAGGTATTATAATATTAATGGTTTATCAGGCATTACCTAACTATGAATAAACTGCACCTTTTTTTTTTTCAAAGAACATTGACATATTCCACTTTATACCGCAGCTTTGCTCCGCATAGTCATTGATAAGTAGGATAACATATCGATAATATGGAGAATGGTCGTCACCATATTCAATTCCAACTGCGCAAAGATGTCTTCCGGGTTCATATGATGTGGCTGCTATATATGGGTGTCCTACCCTCGAATAGTATTTTTCATTCTTGCTAAGCTATTTTTTCTTATGCTTTTTATGCTGTATGGACTATAAAATTAAAAAAAAAAATCGGCAGATTTCACAGGCGGCAGATAAATAAAACTATTACCCATCCCGTTCCGAATATCGATTCGATTTTCTACCAAAGGGGTGACGTTTTTAGAACTGACTTTAGAAACGTTTAGAGCTTAATTCCCATTTGACTTCACCACCACTGTAGTAGTTATTAATGAGTTTAGCAAGCTTTACCTGCACCGGCGCCGGTCAGCACTTGCAGGTAGGTTGTTGTCGTTAGCGCTGACGCAAACTCAGGTTATTACTATTATTATCAACATTCTACAGTAGTCTGGCCTTGAAGTGCAACCGAGGCCACACTTGCTTTGTCTTTTGTCCTGGCTATCAGCAATACCAGCGCCTATGGTACATTCGAGTCTGGCATCGAAGCGGCGATGGTCGCTGCCAGGCTCTGTAGGATTTTTTCCTTCGCGCTCCCCTGTTTGAGCGTGCGAAGGCCTCGTTTTTGGATGGCGGTAAAACTTTTTTACGATGACCTCAAGGGGGATCAGATCAAGCTAAGGAAAAGGTCGGCCTTAAAAGTGTCCGTCGTTAAGATGGAGCCAAAGGATTCGACAAGGGCTAAAGACTAGGACAGGTAGAGAAGGAAGAGATAAAAACAAGTGAGAGCATCGCGTAAACGACGGTGGAAGGACCTGTTTTTCGGACATCGCCTTATAGATTTCGACCGCTCGCTGACGTCTTGCCATGTTTACTTTTACCCCGTAGCTCCTTCCCCGTTCTTATAAATGTATGGTTGCCTCTAGTATTGCTGACGGCCATGTGACCCAGTCCACATTGGCCGGAGCGATACCTATTTGAGATTTCAGTCGATTTTGCACGACCCTTACATGATTGCGGTCGTAGACCTTTAGGGCGCAACTCGTTAGCCTGGACTTTTTTTGGAAAATCCTTTTTACTGAAGGCGTCTTTCGAAATGATGCTATTCGGGAGTTAGTTTCAGCCAGAGCTCTATTTATTGTAGTAAACAAGTTGTGGCTTATAAGGTGACACTGAAAATCAAAATTGATTGTGGCAGTTGTGAAATTGAGAGATTTGAATTTTATGTAAGCTGGAGCTGTTGCCATTGAGTATTGCGTGGCTTTCATATGTGTCACAAGTTTTATAAACGGACACGCTTCCACCCGCCGTCATCAAGACTAGTCTCTCTTCTGTTGCGACAGCTCGAAGCTTGCACGGTAACACGCTTGGAACAAGAATGAAATAGATACTTACGAGCAAATCTGCTTATTTAGTAGGAGATATGTCACAAGTTGTCGTAAGATGGCATATCTATAAAACAATCATGGTACTATTAATAATTCTGTCTATTGTCTACACAAATAAAGCAGCGATCGGCAACTGATTTATGCAGGCGGTCCAATCATTGAGCAACAATCGGTTTTACCAATTTTTTCACACAAAACCAAATATACCATTTCCGATAATATTAAGAAAAATACGTTCAGCGTTTGTCTTAGCCAAAAGAGGCTAGAAACAACTCAAATGCAACGAAGGAAGTATTTAGGACGCGTCAAAACGCGACAAACTGTGGGCGAATATCTCGTAGAGAATATATATAGCGATTTCTTGGCCTTAATACTAAGTTGCCAATGCTTTGGATTACGTTAACCGTATGTATTTGGAGCATTCGGATTTCTGTCTTAGAACGCTTCGTCTCACGCACTAGCTGGGCCTGTATTTTCGTAAGCTTTTGTTGGGGCGATGTTAGATGTCACCTTCGGCTCATTGGCGGTTTAATTCAAAAGAAATTATGTGCTTCGCACTATCTGGCCTGTCGACCTATAAAATTTGTCCTGTTACAATAAGCTAATCCGAAAAACAACCAGTCGGAAAGTGCACCACAGTTATAGAAGTGATGGGCTTGTGAAGTTTGTGTTTTTAAGGCGAACACCCGCAGATAAATCCACGTTTGCCTTAGATAACAAGAGCGACATCAACCAAAAAGAAACGAAGTATATAAAAAAAAAAAAAAATAATGATAATGAATCCCTTGTCTGTTAATTTATTCATCATTTTTAACTACACCCTAATTTAGTCATGTATAAAATAGCCTTGCTGAGATCATTATTATTATTAGTAACGAACAAATTGTTACGAACGAAAATTAGTCTTCACAAATTCTATATTAGGCAGATATCTATAATTTTAATCTATATATATTTATGATAGCTCTACACTAATCCGCCATTCTCTCAAGCTGTTCAATAACTTACGCCCATATTTTCAATATAGCTTAAACGATGCTGTCATATTCAAGACTTCACACACATCTTCACTCTTCTTAACAATGGTAAACACTGAACAAACCGTTTTACTTCCCTCAAACTCAAATTTGGTAGCATTCGACTAGAAAGCTTGTATAATAATAATAATAACAATCCATTTGTTTAACTACCGATGTGACAGTCGTCGATGGCACTATGATCTGTTGTAAGGATCGCAACAGAACCCGATAAGTACTGGCCGTATGCCAACGATGCAAGCCTTCATAGCTAATGTTCGCTACTATTCTAGCCAAGTGCGACCTCAGACAGCCGGTCTCCACAAGCGACATGAAACGAAAAGGATCTACACCTAGTTTCGAACTTGAATCCCACATCACAATGGCCCTAAATTTAATAGGCAAATGCGCTACCAGCGTATTATCTCGTGGGGATAGTTTTTACGTTTGCGCCAAATTTCTTCTCACATTCTTCGCGTATGCGAATGGCGGTCAAAACAAACAAGTTATTACGGAACGTTTTTCTTTTCTCAGGCGAAATGACGATGGCCTACGGGAATGCTTAATGGTCCGTGGAGCGTTTTTATTGTTGACGCTCACACAGGAGAATGAGCTACACTGGGTTCGAACGTTCAACACCAATAGCATCGTATAGCGCAAACTTGGCCTCTCTGTACCCTTTACGTCGAGCTCATACTGAACACCCGTATGAGGCAGCTTATATATCGTGTAGGCGGTGTATAGACCATATTTAGGGTATTTACGGCTTGGTTCCCTCTTTCGATGAAAGGGTCTCGCGCCTTTATTGATCATCAATGTCGTTCTTCGAGGCCAGTACATCCAGCGTAAAAGCAGCCGATATATAGAACGCTATGTGTATGCACGGAACGGCCGAAACAAAGGGTGAGAGAAAAAATTGAAGCTTTGGTTATAAGCGATGATTCGCGTCGATGACCGTTGCCTACCTATAGAAAGTGAAGGGAGTGCTTACGGCCATGGGGTCCGTATCTGGAAATATCGACGATCTAGAAATAACAAAAAATAACCGGATATAACTTTTCCTATTTCTGCTGTATGAGATATTTATTTACAAAATACATATCTATTTATGTTCATAAAGGGGCTATAATTATGTTATTCTACGTAAAACTGCTAGAGACAAATTGAATTTTAGACAAGCAACAATCTAACATTACTTGTTCATAGATCATTTTTACTACACTTTATTCGACTATTTTATATGATATTTGTAGTTTACGATGCGTACGTCGTAAATAGTGAACACCAACGGAACATACTCAGCTAGCCATGTATATCTGTAATATAATGATTTTGTCCGTTCTCGTTTCCCTAAAACTGTTATACGCTTACAAATACACTCATATTGCCTCCAGGTAACATGACTATATAACGTGAAAAAAGCACTGCTTCCCTTCAGAGAACTATAATTACATAAGACGCAGTGGTTGGTTTATTATAGATTATACAATTCGTTCCACAGTGTTCTCTTTGGATAACCATCAGGCAAGGGCCATTATAGCTATAGCACACGTTTTACACTACTCTGTTTTGAACAACTTAGCCCATTACGGGAAGTTGTTTTAGATTCATTCCAGTAAATTGGTACTGAAGGTATATTATTCAGAAAGATAGATTGTTAAAGACTTGCGCCTTTCTTTTGTCGACTCAGAATGGGGCGCTGAAGGAAGTCTTCTAGTCACCTCGGTGCAACTTGGGTCGAAGTATGATTCCCGACAAGATACGCTATTGTATAGCCGTCGATGCTCGCTGTCGAAGAGTTCTCTTGCGGTAACTGCGTTGGATCACCGTCGACCCCTAAAACCTTCGATCGTAGTACGGACAAACTTTAGAGGCTGTTCCTTGTCCCGGCCCACGACTGCACGCAGACAGAAAAAAAAAGTGTTACATTGCAAGTGACGTTTCGCATCGTAATGATTGGTCACTGATAAAATATTTAGACTTTTTTTTTTCTATATGCTTAGTTTATATTATA
Organism: Varroa jacobsoni; assembly: GCF_002532875.2. NCBI lineage: Eukaryota > Metazoa > Arthropoda > Arachnida > Mesostigmata > Varroidae > Varroa > Varroa jacobsoni. Next base: position 220,368 of record NW_019214415.1, on the reverse strand, counting down.
TTTATTTGTTTAAACCTCCTTTCATTAATTCTTTCACTGAGTCGCCATATCCCATAAAAACAAAGTAAAGAACCAAGTCCGCACGAAACGCAGTTAGTAGCACCGCCAATATGAAGGGATCGAACGGTTTTTGTCGAACTTTTATGAACAATCCTGTGACAACGAGTCTCGCTGTACGTCTACCTGTAAGTCGAAAACAAACATGGCATTGATTAATCGTCTTCCTCTAAAATGTTCTGAGCCGCGTCTCCTTTGCATTAAAGCGTCACACATAGGCCGACCAACGCGATACGAGACTCGGAATGCAGACACCATCTTCTCATCTGCTGTTACCAATATTTGTTAGGCTACCCGTTTTCAAACTAAAAAAGTACGGTAGCGCAACGAGATATTTGTTAATCTGTATAGCGAGACCTGCGCAATCCTCCCATTCCCCTTGTCCGAATGTAATTAAAATTTTAAATCACTTCATACGTCCGCATACGTGCGTCGTGATCATTAAAGTTGGGGGTATCAAAAGCAAACAACCTATTGTACAGTTGAGGTACGTCCGATAACTGTAAATTCTTATCTGAAAGCTCGGATAGTTGTGCTCGAATCAGTATTACCATACGTATATATATATAGGAGCCAGCTTTCCGTTACAACACTGATAAAATCAGTTGAAACTTCCAACGGTGAACTGAGTTAAATCGGCAACAACGAGTTTATCCATTTGGCACCTACTCGGGTCTGAGCAATGATCGGATTGTCATTATGCCGCTTTAATGCGCCACGTCTTGGCCTTTTTTTGCTAGTCAGACGGGGCAAAGGTAGACTTCAGTGGCAGTTATGCGTCAGTACCAACTATATAAAAGGGAATTATCATGCTGACACGCTTCCGTAGCAAAAAAAAAGTGCAAGGATTTAAATACGAGTATCGCAGCCAAAGGACAACCTAATGTTACTATAGGAAAAAAGGATTCGCCAGTGTTACTAACGCGACTGAACGACGCCAAGGTTGAAAATTCGGAAAAACTTGACAGTCAGTAACAGCTGCGTTTTGTAGCAGAATATAAATTATCAAAAGAAAACTAAGCGAACGCTACTTAAAAAATAATATACACAGAGCTCAATTTGTTCTGCTAATGATATTATTTCATAGGTCTAAAGATGATGTACAAATATTGTCACAAGATGTTGTTTCAAATTCGATTTAAATCATACTTTAACAATAAGTTACCTTAAGGTAACTCGTATTCAGTGGCCCTTGATAGCCAATAAAACTGTCAAGCTGTCAAGTATCAAAAGCTTCCTTAAGCTAACCTCACCAGGTAAAAAAACATTAAAATTATCGACTCCTACAACGACTTGAATGAATTTACTAGTATAATACCATTGAAATATTAAATCAACCACGTACCACGTGCATCGTTCAAATGCACGTGGAACATCATCTAGAGAGCTATTTTCTAGAAATCGTCGGGATACAGGGTGCCCACGACAATGCGCAAAGGGAGGCTCTACTTGAAAATATCTACATTTATAAAGCCACGAATTAAACAGCGTCATCCGTCGAACGCATTTGCCTGTTTTAATAGCTCATTAGTAATTAAAATCACGATATACTCCGAACACATGCTGATCTTACCCACATACGGGATACACTGTTTAAATCTGGACAACCTTCGGGGAGCACGTCGTCGTAGGAAGCATGCGCTTTGTCGGATATCTTTGTTCTAGTACCATCTTGCCAGTCTTTCTTAAAATAAAACTTCAGACCTATCTGGGTGGAAACAGGAGATCCTTTTTCAGAATGTAAGCGAAAATTAGGCCAATATCTTGGTACTGGGCAAACTTCTACAGAAACCATCGACTATTTTAACTGCTTAACATCAACAGTCTACCCGGTCGGCGGTCTTCGTGGGGCATCTCACGAGTCCGAAAAAGCTTTCCATATGCCAAGATGGAAAACCCTTGACAACAAATAGCCTAAAGAGGTAAACGCTCATAGAAAAACTTCAAAACGCGTATTTAACAACGCTGATTCATCGATCGGTAGCTTAGGTTTTTTTTTTTTTTTTTCGGAAAAACTCGTTTCGAGTCACGTGTCGAAAAATCTGAGTCTACTCTTCGTATCATTTGAATCACACAAATACTTTTTAAAGACGAAAAAATAGATGGATGTTCTCGTTGCGGTATTTACTGACACAACTTTAGCCACGAACCATTCGGCCATTTTCGTTTCTTCTTGGAAGAATATTTATACACGCAATTTAGACGCAAAGCTCGGTTAGAGAAAAGCCGTTGTTCTCGCCATTACCCGAAGCTTTTTTCTAAGAAACATGAACTAGCATCACCTAGTCGCACATGCTCCGTAAAAATGAAGCCGTCATAAAAGAAATATAGTCGTGTGCCGAATAAATCTGCCAACACTACTGCGTGGGATAGAACACCGTGGGTCTTTCGGTAAAACGTTTAACCGAAACAAAAGCACGCTGACGCTCAAAACTATCATCGTTATCGCATGCTGGTAACGTGTCTACCTATTGAACTTGAGAACAAATGGTGGTCCAACATCGGAACCCGGCGTGGACACAGTTTGCTTCGTGCAAGTAGCCAGCCGTCTGGGGCAATGTTGGATGGCAGTAGCGGACGTAAAGTTCGAAACATCCACTGAAGTTCGAAACGACATTTTTGATAACTTGAACCTTGGCCGAAAATTGGGCATTTTGCAGCCTAGAGTGAAATACATGTGTAACGTGTGTTGAAGTTAAACTTCAACGAGTGTAGATATCCTACTGATCAATCGCACCATTAGTGATTACCGCCAAATTCGCGAATTTAGCGTGGCAAATCCTTAAAATAACTTGCAAGCAGTTGAAGTCCCGATTTATCGGTTCCGAAAGGAATAGCGAGCAGATTTAATAAACGCATGCGTCAAGGTGTTTTTGTCGGCACAGCAAAAAAGGATCGCCTAAATATTTCTGTTCAGTTAGATGCAGATACGTGATTTAAGTTTTGTCCTAATTTATGTCGTACACCCGATACCAATATATCTGATTTATCTGTTCACACTACAAGTCGACCAGAAACGCGAAATAGTCCTTAATTGATTCTTCCCTTGACTCCTCTGCCGTTTACTGTTCCTTTTTTCTTTTTTTACTTATAGAATGAGACCCTTATTACCTATGCTCGACATACAGGACCCTTATTTGGTTGTATAGACTAGTGTGTGCACACGCTACTGGGGTTAAAGGATAAACATCTTTAAAATAGCTCCTCCGTAGGCAGTTTCTACGGCGGACGCTTGCCAGGATTGCGATCACTACGAGATATTGCCATAAATCGCCGTCGTAGTCAGGAGTACGTTGGTTCTATTGAATGCTGTAGTACAAATGCAAACCACAAAAAATCCGTTCCATAGACTATTGTCTATTAGCCAATCTACTATAGGCAACAAATGTGTTACAATATGTCCGTCAATTCGGTGCACAACATCAAAGGCAGTAACCAACAGTCGCCGCTCAGCCAGCATCAGAAATACGTGTAGTCGTTTGGCAGCGATTCAGTCGTTGACGAAAATGGCGCGGAATAGTTTACGTAAAGTAATTACCTCAACTATCGTAACTGTATAACCTTCTACCTGCCAAAACTATAGAAAGAAAGACGGAATATGCAGATATGGAGATGTTTTGTTTGTTTAAAGGCAGGATTATTTTGATTTGTTATTTTCGTATTCTGTAAAAACAAACAGATGTAAAGGAAACTACGTAACTCGTAAAAGAGTGGGTGAAACTTGCCCCAAACATTTTATTACAGGTGTCTCACGAGGGAAAACGACTATCAATTACCGTTATCTTAAGTAAAACGTGTTCTATTGTTTATCTTGCGCCTAGGTACGTGTCGAGAGAAGAAGTATTCCTTTACTCCGTACATTTGGGGCTAGACATAGCTTTAGCAATGAAGCGTTATTCTAACTGAGATTAAAGTATTGTCGCCAACAACGCTTTATCCTTTCCCTCATCTAACAGTACGTTGATTTTGGTGCATTGTTCTCTACACCGTCCTCTGCTAGAGACCTGTATATCACAAATTCGTGCTCCCTTTTCTGGGCTCGAACAAGACCTTGTTGGCCTGGCCTCAAGGTAGCTCAGCCTGAAGATGGCCTAAAGTTAAACGAAACTCGTTACTGCCTTCCGGTCGTCTCCTATGCCGTACCCACTCCGATGTTCAGTTTGACTCAGTTTGTGAACAGAGGCATCCACGAGTTCAAAGAACAATTACACTTGGTCCTTGTAATATCTACAGTAAGAGCATCGGCGACATCTATTTGTCTACTCTCTATAGGCTTGAATGTTTCCTGTGCTTAGACCCGCGTTTAACCGCCACAGCTTTCTTCCCCTTGAAACGCTTTGTAATTAACCATCCACTTTGCTGCGATATTGAGGGGTAAGCCTATGTGGATAGACGCATATAGGGACATAGGCCATACGAGCGCGGCAAAGGGGCTTTCGCTCCAGGTTACCTGTCGTCGAAGAGCGCCAGACGCTTGTCATGAGGCAGCGCCTCTTCGTGTTCTCCGTATATTCGCGTCGGCAAAGATGGCAGACGTCAAACTTCAAAGTGAGTTAGGAATCACTTAACAGCGAAACAAAAGAGACGGAATCTTCGGGGTAGATGGGGAACGCTTGGCAAAAAAAAGGCGCCAACATTTTGTGGTTGAACAAATTTAGAAATGGCTAATGTCATATATATGCCCTAGTCTAGAAGACGAGGGCCAGTGCCGACTCTGCCATGTCGTCATTGTCTTTTACAATGAACGCCTTGATTCGAGGAGGTGTAGGCCACGCAGAAAGTATTGGTAGAGAGGTTGCTTTCGACCGCCTGTAAATTGCCTAACCAATCCAATCATTGTACTGCCAGCCTCGCGAATGGACGACTCCGCTGAGTTTAACGCTTGTGGCGCTCGCAGGGGCAATAGCGATCGTAATGGTCTGCCACCGATATTCTTAAGTAACTAAAGAAAAATAGAATGCATTGACAGGAACTAAGGGGATTGAGAAAGTACTACAAGAAATAGCGATGAAGCGGAGATTTGATTTAGGCAACACGATAGAGGTAGAAAATATATGCGAATAGTAAATGTAGAGAAGAGAAGATAACAGAAGATGAACTTCGGTAAATATCCTTCGTCGAGGTTCGCAACGAAATTCGTCGCTTCGGCGACTCGGAATTTCGACACTACTAAATATTTTAAAATTCTGTGGACTTTGATTTTGACATACGCGTTTTCGAGTGCGGCGCATGTACGAGGACCGCTAATGGGTTTTGGTATCGAAAATTTGGCTAGCCAAGAGATTCGCAAAACGAGGAAGTGGAATCACTGAATAATCAGGGAGATGTCTTCATGACATTCATAGCTATTTAATGGCAGATTATTATGCGCAACTTTGGATTGTTTCAATATACAATGAAGGCAATATGTGTCGTAAGCTATTTGTTTATTGAGCCAATAGCTATAAATATTGTCGACATAACACATCAAATCTGGAATAAACATAGTTTTATGATCGTTACGGAAATGTTTAAAAAAGGATCGAATGTTAAACTTGTAGAAAACACATCCTATCCTTCAGTGCCCCAAGTTGTGTGCCCTTCGAAACTCTTAATTAGGATGAAACTGTACTCGTTTGCTCCGGCACCGAATTCTGCGCTTTACTGCCACTTCACTCTTTTAAACTACCATCTCAGCATTCACGGAATAGCAGCTAGGATCTTAGAATCAGTCAGACCACTAGTATACATTCCAACCAGAAAGGACAAACGCTTACGGGATATCGAAGAAAACAGTGTCGATGTGTAACCGTACGATCAGCAGCATCGAAGAAGTCGAGTGGCATTTGTTGCACCCCGACTGTTGTACTGACCGCTGGACGTCTGAACGACATTGGAGCGTCGGGATGACGTTACATTGCTTCTGGTTCCGGCCCGCCACTTTTGTCCTCTTCCCTGGACGATTTAGCAAAAAATTAACAAGCAAGCCAGCAACGACTCAACGGCAGGAGCATCAAGAGCCTTCAGGTAGGGGTACACTAAAATATAGTAGCTAGAAACTAAGTGATAGCTACTGCCTGTTGACTGCCGGTCTGGATCAGTAATAGGTTATTTGGGTCTAGGAGCCGTAAGCTCCCCCAGGTATTTAACGGATCCAACTCCAGTATCTGAGTGCACCCCTTTCAGCCATTGTCGCCGAAGCAGGTCGACAGCAGCCACGTACCGTTCCTCTCCGACTATATCAAGGGTTCTCCAGTCAATTTGGTACGTGACGCTCGAACTGTCTGACTCCTTCCGCCTCGCGTCGGAACGCAACCCTGACTTCCTCCGGTGTACGGGCCAGCGCTGATTCTCCTTCTCATTCTCTTTATTAGAAGTGTCTGCCCACTATGCCGTCAGATGGAAGGCCAGCGCAAAGCTCCGATTGTCCGTTGTCTTTGGCGCTGATTGCTGTACCTCACCATGGCACTGGTTGTTGTCTGTCTCTGTCGCCGGCTGTTTTCGTCTCTCTTTGAAAAAGAGAACCCCGCTAAGTTCTCCTAGGTGCTCGGAAGGGCCAGTTTAGGAGGGGTAGCGATGCTACTCCTCTATGTATTACGAAGAAAGGGAAGATGGGAATTTAAAAGTGAACATATGGCTGGTTGAGGTGGGCAGCGGTCTCGGTAGTTGTTCGCCACAAGCAGCTTCTATTCAGCAGCTCAAAAGGCTACTAGGTTGGATATACGTGGCCAAGCGTCCCCATCGAGCTTATTGCTGGCTGGGTTATGTCTATGGTCCGCTTTGTGCTACTGACTGCGGCTGAGAGCAGAAAGCCTGATCAGTTTGACACACATATTATAACTAAAACGTTTAATCGAACAGGAATTACCTGGGTGCTTTTGTTTCAGGCTGATATGTAAGATGTCTTTGATGTCGAGGATATATATCCTGTTACCTAAATGGTTTAAAATGCAGGTCTCTAATTATGCGGGGATTGAAACGGCATAGCTAGCAATAGAACATTAAATAGCAGATGTTTGGAAACAAGCTTTTAAATCAATTATATCAGTTTGGTCGAGCTAAGCTTTCGTTTCGGTTTGTGAGATTTGAAACACGTTCCACTGTTGAAGCTTATACTTGTAGTGGCGCAGTATCGTTACTGATCACTGCAAGCAATCGTCGAATTACTCAAAAATACGTCGAAAGTTCCAATGGAAGAAAAACGGTGTAAATTGTAGCATTGAAGATGAATCTCATTAAAAATCTGTTTTTATAAGGGTATACCTGTTATTGCAATTGACAAACTTGAATAACAACTGACCTAACCAAATAGGAAATATATATATATATACTAAGTACCCGGCACTTGCGTAGCGATTCCGCTGTATGTTTCATTTTGTCGTTATCTCGTCTGGCCTTATAATATAGGCACAAGAAGTAACAAAAATGTGAAGCAACAAAGTACAAGAAAAAAACCGCAAGCAAAGGCACGAGACGACATTAAGTCAAACTCTATTAAAAATGTTGAAATGGTGAGGTGCTTTGTTTTACATGCAGGCTGACAGCCAAAAGAAAGCAACTCTATTTCATTAAGTGTTCAGTCGTCTTGCGAAACTATCCCTATAAATATCTATATATATAAATATATATATATATATATCTATAAAAATATCTCTAAGCAATTGTTCTATAAATATATATACATTGTTTAAAGATGTATTATACAAACATGATTTAAAGTGGTAGCTACACAGGGGCGTAAACCGGCTTTTTGGTTGTTTTTATTGATTATTCTTCATAACCAGTTTCACTGTGAAACAATGGTGGTCACGGCGGTCCCCGTAGAGACCATTACAACAAATGTACGGAACGGGTCCGTTTAATGTCAAGCAATCTTTACTACGAAGCTTAGACTTTAACTCTGCCTGCTGTCGCTTATCTAACGAAGAAAATTTTCTATTTTCTAAATTCGTTTATTACAAGAAAGTGGATACGATAGAGCCTAACCTTTATTCTCTAATTCAATTACAGATTCCCATCTACTGGTTAAAGCAAACGATATGTAAAAAATTTCGACAGTTCCTTTCCATACTCTGTAGGCCTCGTTAAAAGCAGTCTATGGCAATACAGTTGTTAGACAGTGTGGCACTGTTCGCGTCATTGGCACTCGCCGACCCGTTTTTTGTCTTGTTTTTTTTCTATATCTTTTTTGAGCGTTCATATCAATATCCTTGGCCTATTACCTGTCGTATATGTTTCTGTATGCATTTAGTCAGATACTCAAGGTCAGTACCTAGTGTAAGAAGGCATACGAAATGGATTATACAACATATTACCTATTTCTAAGTGAAATTTAGTATGTACACGTATTACCGGCTGTAGTCATTCAGCTAATGAGTGTCTGCTCATTCTTGTCAGCAAGCCATACGACCGTCTAACCCGATGTCAGCCTGGCATCTACTATTTTCACCGCCTGAAACGTCGATTTCCTCTAATTCTCTATAATTCCTACGCATTTTTCTAATCCAACCCTTCCCAGCCCATTATTTCCTATTATGACCCCTAAGTCCAGTAAAGGGGTCGTTGCGTCCGTCATTGTCATCATACCCATCAAAACGATGTACTAGTTAGTAGTAATTTTCATTGTTGTTTTTGGTCGTTGTGAATTGTGTTGCCTTGTCTCGTATTGGCCTGCACTGATGACAAATATGTGGAACTCGTTAGCTCTTCGCCAACCTATTTTCGTCTCCCGAAAAGTGACAGGACAAAACAGAGCAAATCACAGCAGAGCTAGCTTGAGTCCAGATATTACCACGCAGAAATACCACCAGTCCAAGACCGTTCACGATGCATTTACGTAAGCGCACACAAACCACGAGAGTGAAGAAAATAAAGAGACGTACTACTGGAGCGGAAAGGACGACATTCGACAAGACGTCATTATGCAGCAGCCTGCGAAAGGCCCAACACGAGCCGATGAAGCTAAAGGGATGTCGTGTTATTTAGTCCTATTCCGCGGTGTGGCGTAATAGTGACTCAAGGTACGTCAGCTTTGACTGACATGTCAATAATTGTTTTTCTCCTCAGCGAAACGGGATGTTGCCGGTGCTGGGGCAATAACAGCCTAGAATAAGGAAACGAATATCCAGTTGATAGAGCGAAGTGGACTAGCGATCGTTCGAGAGGGCTGTTGCCCGCCCTTTTTGAAAACTGGATATCCATCGTGTTGCATGCACGAGTGCGTCCGCTTCATAATGTTAGTATCCACAATTGCTTGTTAGTTAATTTTTTCCAGCATCCCTTGGTATCAGCGGCGCAACTGCGCCCTTCATTGTCGAATGATTTGTTACATTTTTGTGCTTGTTAGGGATAACTATATTCCATCTGACGTTAAGTACACTTACGATATATAACAGACAATATATTCGGACGAAGGTGGGTCGCGAGATATATCAACGACGTGAAACCAAATACGAGAACCGCCTGTGTCTCCAGCAATAAAAAAAATCAAGCTTATTTGCTGGAACTCGCACGTGCAGAAATACTTCTGACTTTAGATAGTTCCGTCGCTATTCTGAGCCTAATATCCAGTACACTCTGTCACATCTAACCAAAGGGATTCAGAATAATATAAAAAAAATCACGACACTATAGAACGCATGATTATTATTATCTAGAATAATCTAACACAAGTTAACTCGATAAGCAAACGTTGATATGGTTGAGTAAAGAAAAACACCAGGACGACACAGGAGATGAAAACGATATTACGGCGCTCAGAGTCTAATAGCCAGAACATTAACTAATCAGTAAAACGTCCCAAGTTCAGCTTTAGTTACGAATTTTTCCAAACGGTTACTTTCTTTTCCTGGACGATACGCGCTGTCTCCGCGCCGGATTTCGAATCCAAACCAGATCTATTACTAAACAGATTACAACTTTGCCGTTGGTCGCTTGACGTCAACCCGAATTACGTGTGGCATAAGCGCCAGTGACACAAACGTTGGTCTGATGAAGTGTTGATACATCAATCTTATGTGGCACGATAGCGCATCACTTATATGAATTACACATGTTACATGCGATTAGATCTCGGCTGGTCGCATCGTTAAGGCAGAATTGGGCTAGAGTCCTAATCATAGTGTCTTTACCACTAATTGTCTACCTAGGACTCCCTGGGCTGGCCTTGCCATGATTGATCAGTCCGATCACTTTGAAAACAAGATAATCTATAAACAGGTCTGTTCCGGTGTAGAATCAAATCATACATAAAGTTTAGGCTGAGTTAGCGGCCTCATCTAAAGGGCAAAGACTGGCCCCCTCACTTATCTATATTATGATCACAGCTTTATAGATGCCCGATAGTTCATTTCAATTCATTTCTACATAATGCTGTTAGATCTGCTCATAGCTTCGCATTCATGATAGTCCTAGCGTAAAAATTGAGACTGTAACCCTACAATATTTACATTGTTTGCTAGATGCTAACCTTAGTTACCATTTTATCAGATACTCCAATAGACTATTCTATGCATTGTACAATACAAATATTTGTTAGAGATACAAAATACTGATCTGGCCGATGCTTTTCACCGATTCGGAATAACATCGCTTACCAAGTCTATAATATCGATAACACTACACAAACAAAGAACAATATACGTGTCATCCAGAGCCAAATAGTCTTCTACCCTTTGCCTTCGTAACGAGCTGACTTCGTATACCTCAAATCATCTGCGCTTGTGATACACAATACCTACAGATATGTTTTCACGTACGCTCGTCCGCATAAGGAAACTTCTACTTTACTAATTTCAATGAGAATTTAGCGCAGCTCCACCGGCCCTTGTTACGTGCACATTGTCAAGAACAACCCGGAACATTTCCTGAAAAGGGACCCTTGATGACGCTGGCAGGCCTCAGTGACCTCTACTGCCCCATTGCAGGTCGATGTTTTTCAGTTTACTGTGCTCCTGCACCGTTGTCGACCTTTCTTGCTTCTTGTCTAACACTAATTCCAGTCTAGCGACAGCCTGATTCTCACCTGCACTGCAGCACTATATAACCTGTCTTTTTTTCGATGCGTTTAGCTGCTATTACTGCCTTGTGGATAAAAGATTGATCTTAACTCGACGTCGTTCCGACCACTAGACGAGCCAGGTGTGGCCAATGTAGGTGATTTCTTCTTTGCCCGACCTGTATGTTCGAAGACGGCTCAGATCTTCCCACACGGTCTGTAGCCGTCGTGGACATAGTGAACGACAGATGTTAAACCCCAGCGAGTAGAAGAGAACCGATAGAAGTATTACTTGAGTGTAAGTTCAAGATGCCCCAAAGACCGGATAGAAGCCAGACGCCATCTAATATTTTTTCTTTGTATCGTTACGACCTTATTCTTTGTTAGTGACGCTATGACCCAATTAGACAGGCCAGGGATGGAAATTTTCAGGTAATATGTACGCTGTGTTTGCTTAAAGGCGATTAATTAAGCATTTAGAATTGAGGGGAACAGTTCTCTGAGTTTGAAACTTTTTAATTGTGACATTCTCACATACTTCTAGCGAATCGTTAAATAGGGTGATTCGGGTTTTTTTTGCTATTGCTAATAATCATCTCCAGGTCAGGAAGATGTGAAAGATCGCTTCGGTATTGCTTTCTAGACAGGCTTCAAGATGAAAGGGCCTTCAGTGTATTTATCATTTTCAGTTTATTGACAAGTTCTGCAAGTTCCGTAGATAAATATGTCCTTGGAATAACCCATTTATAAACGACTTCAAGGTAAATTGGTTGGGGATGATACTTTTACAAAAAAAAATACTAATTACCTTGCCAAGTCTCTACGCGTTCAGATTGAATAAACAAACTGGCACCCGACGACTCCGCACAGCGTCGTCTCATGTAATACAATACGACAGACCCAAACAATCGTTGCAATCGAGAGCAATGAAGCGTCCGGATTCGCAAACCTACCCTTAAATAATGCATAAACGACTTCTTCCATGCCAAATACCCGAGGCGTAATGCCACGCGTCTAGACTCAGTTATTTTAAACCTTTCCACAAAATGATCTAAGATAAAACCCGAGAGGTGTCGTTTTTTTAACAGTACAATGCACGATGATATCGTAAATATTTAGCTTCAGAAGAATCGTAATTTCGAAAAATAATTGACTGCACCTAGTCCTTAAACTCAAAGGTATTCACTGCCCCTTTTCTTCAACGGTCTTGTCTGCACCTGTGTCACTATCTTGTAGCGGGATAACTTGAATTAAATGCCGCAAATGAACGACCTTATATTAATTGCAAATTATACTTACTATTGTACATGTTAAAATCGTACAAGAAACATCCATACATATGAAACTAACTTGGACCGGCACTTATTTCGCCTTATCTACTACTTACCGTTCGTGAACGAAACCGGCTGAATCTCGCGAACTATAGCGCTAGTCTATATATATATATATATATATATATATATATATATGTATATATATTTCTGTCTAGCGCGAAAGTTTCGCGTTCACGTTGCGTATATATTTCGCTCTAGCATTTCTAGGGCTATTATCTTAACGATTCTAATAATACGATTACAGTTGTGCTGATAGTCCACATAAGTAACAAGCAACTCAAGTTCGAAATTACCTTACCCTTTTGTCTTTGCGCAACATGCAAGGCATCACGCCATTTTGACTCCGGTGGTTTCCTAGAGGCCTGAGGATTCATATTTCGACTTGGGGTTTAACAGGCGTGAGAATAGTGCTTTCTGATGGAGCTATGGCTTTTTCAAAGCAATCGTGACAGGTACTTTTGGATTACTTCGAAACTTGCGGCCACGCGTATTGATACCAGTTACGGTATAAGTGGTTGCGATTATGTTCCTTAACGGCACTAAAGCCGTAGCGAGTCGTTTGGAGTAGCAAAAATAAAACAGGTAGGTAGCGACACTGGCCGAAACCGACGAAAATTGGGTTTTACCAAGTAGAACCTGTTGAAACGTTACAGGCCTGGTTGGTACATCGATCACACATGAGCACAGCAGCTGAACCCATTAAAAACTCGTACAATCACACGCTGCCGAGTTCTGACGAGACCTATTTTATCAGGTAATCGAATGTCGATGTACAAACGTCGATTTCAAAGTTGAAATTAAAATAATAGGATATTTATTATGGGAAATGATTTCGAAGAAAGGGTTATCTTAACATGGCTGGCTAACCTTTAACAAAAGCTCAACTGGAAGAAAATATTCGTTTCGGTTAAATGATTGGTAGTGGACTCCTGTTACTTTAATTTTGAGATGAATAACGTTGCAGCTGAAGCACTGAAATTTGCGATTTTCTCGCAAAGTCGGCTTTTTTGGCCGAAGCAGAAATCATTCGATTTCTTTTTGTAAGGTGGAACTATCGCAGGTTTTGTCCTGAGCAGCGGACGAGCGTTAAATTGATGATTGCTTCAAAGAGCCCGAAGAAAGGAAGAAAACGTAATCATTATGCCTTTTATAGTTTTCAAATTTACGTGTATTTCTGCTCTAGTCAACACGTACTTGAGGTATTTAAAAAAAAACTGATAGTAATTTTATCGAAAACATCAACTTTATTCCGATTTGTACCTTGTGCGCAGTTCTAGCTGGAAGCAAATAAGTACCGGTTAGGATTTTCTCATTTTTCGAATTTTATGAGAAATTAACTTAAGATACAACAGTTGTGCGGTGCGGGTCCCTCTCCCACTCGACGTACTCGTCTATTGTAAATAAAGTAAGTAGAGGCAAACACCGAAATATACGTAGACGATACAATTATATGAACTCTTGCAAAATCTCAGCTAGGTTCAGGTCAGCTCAATGTGCTTAAAACACTAACTGACTTATGCACGCATCCATCTGCTCTGTGCACAATAAATCTGCTTACTACATCGTAGAGGAGGCTCAGGAGAATTGCTTTGCACATTTATCTCAATGGAGTAACATAAACAAAGACTGAAATCTAAGTTTCATTTAGCTTTGACAAATGTATAGTGTCACACATATATGAAGAGCCCTTACTAAGGCCAGCCAGCATAGTTTATTCATACTCAGTTTCATCACAGTTCGTGTCACACGACGACCCCATTCCTGGTTGACCGTCTGCTGGAAAAAAAAACTGTGAGAGAAAGGTTCGTTTATCCGAGCTGTATTTAGGCCCTAAAGTTATCCGAAATTTTCGTCCACATCGACCAACACAAAGAGTATTAGCAAACACTATTTTTGCGCCCGGGGGTTCGAATACCTCACTGCTACCGGATCCCAAACACCAAATAACAAACGTGTCTTGTAGCTGTATCCTCGACTACTGTCCACAACTTCAACACATTACCGGAAACCCACTTTGCGGTCATCTATAGGCAACTTCAAACGTATTTTTTTCGTTTTCCTCTCTCCAAGGGCAGTCGCATCGGCATTGCGCGTTCGCCAAAGGACGTGATTATTACCCAGCGTCCCGGTCTATTTTAGACTTCTTGATTTATCGTGACTGTAACGATAGATCTTATTGATGTTAATGCTACAACTGCCATTTCTGCCGCAGCCCCGGTTCCTGCAATTACTGCTGGCTATGGCAGTACCTTATTTACTTAAAAAGAGAAAATGTACGTGGCGAAAGAGGGGCAAACCGAAGCGAGATGGCCGCGGCAAAAACAAGCAGCAACAGCAAGATTTCGGCGCGAAAAAGCAATATAAGCGATGCCTGACTTTATCATAGTCTGCTTCTGCATTGGTCGTCAAGCGAATATCAAAGGCTATCGAACAAACTTGTTCTAGCGGAGCTGTGCTCTCTTGCCAAGCACCAGAAAAACTCCCCTGCAAGCGGCTTGTCACGTGCGATACTAGGATCGTCGCAATGACAGCCTACTAGTGGCGCTGGCGGCGATTCGAAGCTGTGTGAACGTTAGTACAAGCTAACCCTCAACCGAACAGATAAACAAACAGGTGATGGAAGCAAAACAAACGCTTATAGTACGGCAGTCCCTTGGTGTTTCGTACAGGCCGGGAGCAGCAAGAAACGTGGATGTCTTAATACCACGTTTTGATCTTGTCTGTGGCGTATTGTGTGCCACGTATTTCCGAATTGTTTCCTTATCCTTGTCCCTCTTTGGGGGATTAACTATCCAGAAGCCGTTTCATGTTTCTCTGGCGTTGCTAGCAGCACGTATTTTCATTCTGCGACGGTGTCGGCTGTCGTCGATGCGTCTGCGAAGGTAAGGATAAGCACGGGGCACTCGGTATACTGGATTGCTTTCGATGTTTTTTCCGCGTTTTTCGTACCTGCCGAGCCAGATAAGCAAAATTAAGGCGAAAAACATCGTCTTGACATCAACGCCCCATGCCCGTTCAGAACTGAACACGGTGTACATGTTTGGTCTCAGACGCACAGTGGCTAGTACAACCAAACTGTACAGGTACACCGTGCCGATATGATTGGACTACATATAACCTTAGAGATAAGCAAGATCTCTTGAAGCAACAAGAATGGATAAGCAGAGAAAATGGAGGTCTCAGAGGCCTCACTCAGTAGAGTAGTGGCTATGGTGTCCGTGTCACATGTACAGTGAATCCGCAACACCTCAGTTGTTTTAAGGGGTATAGTACATACACACTGAGATTAGCGAAGAACTGACGAACAAGGCTAAGTAGAATACATTGTCTGCCTCGGAAGTAGCCTCGACAGAACGATATTTTTCACAGCAAGCATGACCCATATCTTTATTATATGTATGTATATATTTGCTCGAGCTTTTTAAAAGCTTTCGGGTCTTACTTTCACTTATTCTTCACGTCGGATAGACCGTTTGAAGGCGCATTTTCTGTTCCTGCACCATGACGGTATTGTGTATATCCTAGAGGATGCCCCCGGTCTAACCTATCGTCTGAGTTTGATGAGGATTATTTGAAGGCAGAAGGAAGATTACAGCTTAATGCAGCGTCTGAATATCTCGCTCAATATTGGGCATCATACTGCCGCAGTTTTTGCATACATTATCATTGGGGATAGGTAATGCCTGTATGTCAACATAAGCCAGATGCTGGTGACTCCAGGAGAAAAGCTAAGGTTTAGGATTCAACCAGATCAGATTTATAAGATTGCTGAAACCAGATTTAGTGGAAATTGCTTTTTATAACCTAGACAGTTGATCAGCACGTTTACTTGGCCCAATTGCATCGACTCAACCAGATTATTCAAAAGAAATAACCCAACAAATAGGGTCAGGTCATTGGCTTGTTCTATGACCACGTGAGCTTACACGCGGCAAATATCGTCAGAGTTGCCTCCTTGAACTTTGAGTCGGAGGTCCTGTTGCATGTTCTCCGGATCTTACGCCAACGAATTTCGATTTTCGACGACGATGGGCGATCATCTTTAAGGCCTTACCTTTGACACGGATCAGCAACTCTTTTCCAAAACGAAAGGCGCTACCTTCTGGCGAGATGGTATATATCATTCGTAGAATTCAAAATTGTGATGACGCTTTCTTTTCACTAGGAAATTTGGCAATTTTCTTTCTAATTATATATATTTTGCTGCACAGCTATTGTATCGTCCTATCTAGGACTTGTATAGGTGGTTCACAAAAAATGTAGATAAGTGCTGATGGCGTCGACACCGTAGTTTATTGGAGAAATGGATTTGGTGAAAATAATATAGGAACAAGGACAGCTTTCGAGTTTGCAGAAATCCAGGCTTATGGCGAGATTTTGCAATGCAATTTTTTTAACATGTCGTACTTTTCGCAATGCTATCGTTATTTTTGGTTTTTTACATCTTCTCACTAGACGGGACTAAACGTATAAAAGCAGTTATTGCGCTTTCGTTAGTAATTACAAACAATGACCAACGTTTGCTAGAAGCAGATGTTGATAAAGTAAACTAAACCCATGAAACATTTCGAATCGTTCGAGACTTTCACCTAACTTTTATGGCCACAAGTTTGTGCCATCGAAGCCAGTGGTGATCTATTGTTTCACTGGATTTCCAAGTTTCTCGTTGTTTTTAAGGTTGCTGAAAACCTAACTAGACGTCCCGGCAAAAGTCTCATCTTCGTCAGCCCGAAAATTCGCAAATTTAAAAAGCCTTCGCATTACAGCTTTCTGCCTGGCTTTTTAAAATGTGTGTTGCACTGACTTTAACAGCCTGTTAGAGTGTAGCATCTTCGTGGTCATATGTTATTGGGTGGGGTCATTATATCATGCTATATGCCTGGAAGAATCGACGGTAAGCGGACGTGTATTTTCGGTACTCTGTAAAAGCCATATTTTTGAATTTCCATATCGCCGAAACGAATGCTATTGTCAAACCCACGGGGCTTTGCGTGTCTCGTCATAATTGCTGACGGTATAGTTTCATGCTGTTAAAATAAGATATACTGAGACTAAAGGTGTGCGACCTATTTATTAAGGCTCAGCAGTTACATTGTGCGATAAATGAATGATTATGGTCTAATAGCTCTCGGTCCAACATTTGTTTACTGTGAGTGTGTATAGATACCTTCGAGTACAATATCTTGCCACTATCCCTAAAAAAGAACGTGATCCGAGTATATGTTCTTGTTTCGCAAATATATTCTCGTCTTCCACTGTGACCCACGTTCACATTTAAATACGAGCATTTAATAACACATGAAAGGAAAGCCTTGGTCTGGCTCACATTGTTCAAAAAACGTACGAAATCCATGTAATGTCGGTATTATAGTTCTCTTGGAGATCAGAAAATCATAAGGTTATCAATGGTCGCAATGAGAATTTTGCGCGAGCTGTGAATTCAAGTCAGCTCATATAGGAATAGGTAGGAAATTCTTTGGGGAGTTTGGAGGCAAATGCTATGCTATCCCCCTAACAGATATCAGCGACGTGAAAAACAAATTCCATGTGAAAGGGTTACTCGAACCAGCGTTAAAGTTGCGAAATCGAAGAGGGGTCAGGCACCGCAAAGAGGCAAGTTTTACGACCTCCGACTCTGGTTTCACTCTGCTGACAAATGACTGATACACCTCCACGTTGCAGTCGGTGTATGTCGTGTACCGAGTGCAATTTTCAGGGAAACTATTCCAACTGGGGAAAAAAACACTAAATTATTTATTTTTTGGCCCCCTTGCCTTGGGGAGAAGTCTGCGACATAAAAGGAACCCGTAGCAAAAAAGTCCATCAAAGATATGAAAAGCCCATCAGCTTTAATCGGACTTCACTATAACCAGTACCAAGTGATCGTCGTCTGCAGTAGGCGGAGCTAGAAACCGACGTTGGGTTCAACTTCCCAACAGACGCTCGTGAAAACATCCACACAGCCAGTTCTACTAAAACGAAACATTTCTGGCGTTTTGAAGAAATGCTGAGTAACGCGGTAAAGTTTAAGGCGAACTGCTCACTGTTAACGTCTACGCGAAATAAATTTTTGCCGTCATCCCTCTTCTTTTCGCGTACTTTCGGGCGGCAGAGCATTTATTTGTAGCTTTTTTTCACCCACATATGTCACGTTTTTTGTACTGCACGGCTTACAGAGATCCCGAGCTTTCGAGGCCACGTTTGCCACGAGTCTACAGCTGTTGACTTAACGTTTGTACATCTGCATACTTTGTTTATATTATGAAGCATGCTATGACTTGAACGGGGCTTATCTAGCTGTCACTCAGGTAGCATCATGCCGACTAAGGGCGAAGTCTGCCATCGCGTATGCGCTGGAATAAAACCCTGTTGGAGGACTAAAAAAATGGGAACTAGGACATTGATGAACTACAACTGTTAAATGTATGAACGATGCATACGGGCCGGTTGGTTCGTCGGAGTTATCATTGATTGAACGTCTTCGTGATGCTGCGATGATAGCGTGTTTGCCCACTAAGCCTGCAGACGTGGAAGACGATCTGCTATGTAACGGGTCTCGAACCAGATGTAGACACCTGTTCCATGCTGCAAGGAGCCAGCCGTCTGAAGCAATGCGTAACAGACAGAAGACATGAAACTTGATTAATATATGAGTGAGATCAATCCAGCTTGTACCGTTTATATCAGCTAAACGCAGCGGACAATCACGTCCTAATTCAATTATATATTGTATAAATCACACATTGTTCGTATATTTTTGCCGTTGATGCGATTTAAAGTTAATCACAACAGTCACAATAAAGCATACCGTAGGACTATCTTTAACAGTGGCTGAAATAATTTATCATTACAAGCAGGTAATGATAGAGTGTTCTAGTGCACCCCATCTTTACTTGTACAGATCGCTTATTCATCAGTTTCGTTAATATCATTATTTGTTGCCATCTTATAACGTTGACCGTCTAACTGGAAAATCGTTTGCGGCAGAACTTACTACTTTTGAGCGCGTTGGGTTCTTTGCCCGATGGGTCCAATGTAACTATTCGAACAATGCCTCGTGTACAAGACATTTGGTTTTGCACAGTAACTTCTCATCGATTCTTTCCGGTGTCGGAATTTTCTATCGCGCTACATCTTTGTTGAGACGTGTGATCGTGTTCATCAGAGGATAGCAAAGTTCATCCTCCTAGCTTGCTCCTCCTCAAGGCATCGTATATTTGTAATTTACAAATATAAACTGTTCTAGCTATGATGTTAAGCAGCACGAACCTCTGCTGCCTGATCGATTAGTAAGCACTGAACAATACTGATACCTATTGTTCCGTAAATGAAGGCATTGTATCGGGTTTTCAAATGTTAACGGCTGTGTCGTTTGAATAGCTGCATCCCTATGACGCTCGGACCAGGTCAACAGATCAGATAGTTAGTTAGTGGGCGACGTGATCAAAAGTGGCGGCCAATACGTACCTTCTGGAATGCATTGCCCGTGTAACGCTAACTGAAAAGTATGCTATCGCCTTGGTTCAAATCTCGGAATTGGCAAAAATAACTATCAGATATCAATAATCAGGCAAAGAAGAAATGAATGGAAAACGAGATATTACTAATCTACTGAAAAATTAATTTTCGCCCAGAGAAATTCTATATACATTCAGTAAGAGCCACTCCGGTTAGACTTGTAATGAGGATAAATCCTCGGTAATTTT
Source organism: Varroa jacobsoni (assembly GCF_002532875.2). NCBI lineage: Eukaryota > Metazoa > Arthropoda > Arachnida > Mesostigmata > Varroidae > Varroa > Varroa jacobsoni. The sequence continues at coordinate 200,296 of NW_019214415.1, read as the reverse complement.
AAGAACGTGTTCACATGAGAATAATAACAAAAAAAAAAAGCTTGAAAATTAAATTGCGCAGTATTACGATGGAATAAGAAGGGTTTAGATTTTTTACCCTACCCTTGTCAATATCTGGCGTTATCCCTATTTTTTATACCATCATTGTGCTCTTTACTGTTATCTATCTTTCCTTATCCTTTTTCCTACATTTCTCTCTTTCTCGCATACTCTTTTTATTAGTGTGCCTCTTACCATGTTTCACTTCCTGCCATCGTATCCTTTATGTCCATTTACATTTTTTCCTATGTTGCCCATCCTCTGTCAGTTACTGCTACTGTTCTACGTAAATTAACATTATCCTACGGTCTTGTTACCGTTCTAAAGGGCAGTCCAGATTTGTTTCTTCTTTATAAATGTCGCAAACCGACATAGTCCTTCTATAAGCGCAGCTTCTGTATGTTTCGTAACGGAATGTAGTTAGTCTAGTGTATGATATGACACTGCACGACGATTTCGATTGTAGTTAGTCGTGGAACGATGCACGAAAATTGTCACCTCTCAGGCGATAATACTCCAGCAGCCGCAGTATATGGGTTATCGCTGACTAAAAAATATGTGAGACACGTAGAGGGTCCTAGACGAAACCAGTTCTCTGCAGCGTTCCGTAACAAACGTGTGTATATTTTATTTTTCTTCTAGGTTGGTCGTTGGTCCGTTCTGTTCTAAAAAGTTGAGTAGCATTCGTCCACTTCAGCAACAAGTTTGTTGTTTTTCATTACTCATTACCCTGTTTAGAAAATAGGCTCGCTAAGAAGGTACTCAGTCCAGTACAGCTCTTATTGCTTCGCTGGCTTCACCGCGAGCAGGCCAAGCACACACCCTTACTCAGAGTAACTAACAAAATGAAAAGTATGCTGGCCTGAAACGTGCCGAACACAACAAACGCAAGATAATTCCTTCTTATTATAATTTGTTACAAAGCGTAAAATTGTCCACATGACAAACAATACGCTTAGATACTGAATTATTTAGTATAGAATAAGTGGATAATAATTGTTTCTCCCGAAATATCGAAAAGCGGTAATAACAGGTTCGGCAGTTGGTGTCGACATGTGATGTAACTGCAAGGATGAATAGAGTCTTGAGTAGGATTATGCGCGTATGATGCCAGTATAAGGCGTATCAATCATTACCGCTGTCGTTAAGTGTGCACCGAACAAATAAGAACTATTATGTAACAACTATTACTAGGGCAAGTTATTATTAAGAGGTCTGTTGAAAATTTCCGTGACAAAACGAGACTAGTAAAAGTAAGGTAAATACGCTCATATGGGCAAGAAGACCCTATTGTGGAGACGCTGTAATGATTGAAATTGCAGCTACAATTTTAGCTACGCCACAACATCACCGGTCAGCTAAAGCGAGGCAAGTGAAGCTGGGTATCTTTGTAAGAGAAGGCTGTAGACATGCGCGAATGACAAGACCTAACCTAATGCCTTTGGTCGGCCCTGACAACTTATCTACACGATTTTTCTTAAATTTTCTCGTACCAGCCCAGTCTTGATTAATCATGCTACGGTCTTTGCAGAGTTTTTCATTACCTATCAACTGACATGGTTATTCTATGACGCAGGTGTCTGCTCTTTTTTAGTATGATCTCTTTGGCAAGTCCGTCATTGCTTCTTTATTATTTTGTGGTGATACATACACAGTACACCGCACAAAACATTTAAGGCCATTAGTGGCCGTCGCTTTATTTTCTGAAGTTGTAAAGACTTCCATAACATTTCCCAGCGCTGTCCACGCCGTTGGTAGCAATGTAATTACGAGTGATTGCTATGGAATATTAAAGATAGTCACCCTCGATGAAGAGGAAATATGGCAATTAGAGATTGATTGCTGGAATTAGAATCAGAGGTATTTATTACCCTTCGCCTACATTTTTTTTTGATGGTGATGCTGCAAAAAAAGAAGCTACGTATTGCCTGGCTGGACAAACGTGTATGCTAACAACTTGCTTATATCACGAAGTAGGAATCTAGATACAATAGACCTCTGCGAGACTAAGGTCATCCGTTTCATTATTTCGATATACCCTATGTATATGTGAGCCTTCCAACGACCAATTACATAACACAATAATGCTGATCTACCTTTGATGAAGATTAACAGCATGTTCGTATAAGATATACACGTCAAGAAACAGATACGTATAACAATATTCATTGTTTGGGAAGTTTAAAAATAGATCAAAAGTTCACGGCACAGCTAATCGGACTGTCATGGCCAAGTTTCCGAATGGAAGCATCAAGGGGGGGCTGCCGTCTACATGGTTATTTCTGTAAATTACCGCACCATCTATTATATACACACATGAATCAGAACTGGAAATGAGTTAAAATTATCCAATTTATGAATTTGTAAAATGATATTCATCACTGATTCTGAACATTATAGCTTGTAACATTAGACAGACTTGTCTGATGCCCACACAATCCAACGACCCCAACAAATGTGACTTCTATTGAAGTGCATTGACAAGATAAGTTCGTTAGCTTTATACGTCCAATAGCCAATAGAAACTTAGCACGATTTGCTTAGTGGGCATTTGCTATATGCAGGGCTCACGTTGATGTTTGCTCTTCTGCTTGCTACCATTAAAGCTTCTTCCCTGTCGACGTCATTGGGGTAATTTAGTTGGTGTGTGTTCAGTTTTTCAGAAGACCGGGCCCACTTAGCTAGGTTCTCTAAGATCATTGATCTCAGACTAAGAACTCTGACAAGCCAAGACGTATTCTGAAGCTTCAGCGAATAATACCTGCCGGAAAGGTATTCGACGTAGACGTCTACATTGCGTTCGTTAAGATAATCTTCTTAATCAACTGTAATAGGTAAAATCCTATACCTTAAATATGAGAATGAATGCAAAACGAATTGTTGTAAAGTGATCGCTGGCGCAACTGTGTCCTGAACTTCGGAAATAAAACAGAAGAGAATTTACCTATTGGAAATTATTTAACATAAGAGATGATGCCCGGTTTTAATAAAAGATTTCATACAAGACCATTCACTTGGGCAGTAATAACTGACGGGCGCTGCACTAATCGAACCTATAACATCGCGGTTACATAGGAAGTTAATAAAATGAGTTCTAAACTCAGGTCCAGAAGTTAGTGGGTAACATGTATACCTACGAAATGAATTAGCCCTTTTCCTCTCTATGAAGAAAGAAAGTTACGAAGAAAATTTCTCAAGGTGTAGTTTTCATCGTCAAAGTTGCACTCGTCAAACCGCGCTCAGTGGAAAGAAGCTTACTATAGTCAATTAATATCAGGTATTTGCCAGGCACATGTATAAGGCTGCCATAGGAACTCCCTGTTACTATCATGCCATCGACCCGACGTTAGATAGGTTTTTTTTAAGGTAAAATTAATAGAGTACTGACTATAGTTTACCACTGTATCTAACGTGTATGTAAACAAACCGCAATTAAAGACCATATTATTGACAAGGTACTTAACCTTTTACCAATAAAATGTGAAGATAACGAGTCGATTAGGGATAGAGTTAGAGGCAAACGTATTCGTACAGCCAAATTGGCTGGTTCTGTTTTCGGACGAAACGATCAATATACGTATTATACAGTTATTTAGTATGTAAATATATCAAAGAACAATATTTTACAATAATTAACTTCAAATTTCTTAAAAAGTTAATATTTATTATGCGATAGGTTAGATTGGGTTCCACGTTGATATGTCTGAACAGGGCTCTGTCGGCTTCTGATTTGGCTTAACATCACTGGAAAGGGGAACCCTGGCCATTCCTTGCAACAAGCAGAATCTGCTTCCGCTAGAAGTGCTTCGAAATATATATTTTACAACAACTTTAGATGCTCGTGCCTCATTAAATGTAAATGAATCTCGATTAAAATCTCCTCTTTTCGTGCTCTGCAATGACTGGCACACATTGCTCATATACATTGGGACACAGTTCGCTATAATAGATATCCATACTGTTGATATACGATGTTGATTTACGTAGATTTGAAATTTAGGTAAACGAAAACCCCTCACGATGTCTAGAGATGGAACTACATGAACGGGTTGATCAGTGCTTATAGATAGGTTCCGATATGGATTGATCCACAAGACAACAAACCAAGAAACACGTGCGACTTCCCTATAATGAATAATGCTCATAAGACAAATTAGAGTTACACGAAACGAAACAAATCAATCCGATGCGCTAGCATGTGGGTATCCCAAAACATAAACCGCCGGTGACGATTGCATGTCTGCTAAAAAAAGAGCATGGAGGGACTTTTCTAATAGCCGGTATAAAAAAAAATATGGCAATACAAACCCATATTTGAATCGCATTCAAGACAATGTTTTATCGCGTATAGGCTAGCATTATTCGGTGTCCTAAAACTATAAAAATACGTGCGTATGAAAAACTACGGTAGCAAACCTGGGACACACAACAGCGTTATTGAAAAGTACAACAGAAATACTACCGTTAACAGGGATCTACCTGCGAAGGCCACTTACGAACTCCGCCAGAGTAACAGCTCAGCAAATCAGTCTTTTTTGTGCACATTCAAATAGAACAGGACTATACGCTTAGAGATCTATACACGTGTACGATTCTCTTTTCCATAAAGCAAGATCTATTATCTAATCAGATGATTATAATACGTAAAAGGACAACGTAAGGACCCGTAGCAATACGCTTCACTGAAAGGCTAAAAAAGGGATTTCTCGAACGAAATACAACATGACTCCAACAGAGTCGAGAACGGGATGAAACCACCGAAGCACTACCGTAGCGGATACCGGGGAAACGTCTTACCACAGCGAATACGGATATCGCATAGAAATACAGCATTGCGCCCGACGTTTATAGTACCGTAAATGGTCTACACACAGAGATCAAGACGTCAATGATTGTGTAACGTAGAACAACTTCTAACATATTGACTCATACTCCTATATATACACGAAGAAATATGCGCTCACTGTAATGGAATATGTGCGCATAGATGCCTTCACCGAGAGGCGGAAAACACCTTACCCATTTATATAAATAGCGGTATAATAAAGTCTTTCGTTAACGAAAAGGGTCAAATGCTACCAGTTTGCATCGAATCATATTACCAGTGGATAAAACGACGTATCGCTGAATTTTCTCTCATTTTTTTGACTTGTTGCAATCCATGATAAGACCTCGTATCAATATTTGAAGCAATAACGAAGTACTTTATAAAATATGCTCGTGAAGTTCGATTTTCACTTCATCGTACAACGTAGCTACTTCCATTCTTGAAAATGACGTTTTTCAGCCATTACTGTCATTTTGCAGAAAAAAAATCAAAGACGGAGTTGCTGTATGGAGCTGTTTTAGTATTATGATGATTACTAAGCATTGAATGATAAAGTGGTTGATAGCTTGCATGGGCTAGAACGACATAACGGAGAAACTGATATTCTTCCGGAAATTATCCTCGGATCGATCGCCATGATTGGGTAAAAAGAGCTTCTGCGAGCCGTGGCGGACCCATAGGAAACGTTATTCCGCTTGATAGAACAGTTCGAAGAAGGACTGTTGCTAGTCCGACGAACGAGCCTTAAACAAATGATTATCCGTGGCCGTCAGTCACTGTGTCCGTTTATTGCGTTCATGCTGATTATACGCATAGTAGTTAACGGCTCAATAATTGTTCTATAGATTCATTATATTAAATTAGAATGAAAGCCAACTCATCGACAGATTCCTATATTTCGTAAACATATTTTTTTTTTTTCTTTATTTTGCAAGCGTTGCGGTGCATCTAATTAAAAGATTATTGTTATTACAATATAACTAGCTCATTTCAAAGGATGGCATTTGAAGCGCAAGTCGAAGATGTAACGGCGAGTGGTTTTCCGACCCGTACTACCCAGCAATACAGTAAGCCTATAAAGACGATAAGAAATTGGGTATCACCTTTGAAGTCGTTACTTGAAGCTATCTATAAGCGGCATCGAACAACTGGTTCAAGCTGTGCATAAATGAGCGTCTGGAATATGGAGATGACCGTCGTGTTTTGTATGAAACGCTCGAAAGAAGATCAAGAAGGTCTCGCTTCAGATAATATTTTTCTACTAGACGTCAAATGGATATGTTTTAAATAATCTAATATTAATTTTTTAACATCGAAAACTATCGATAAAAAAGCTAGAATCCCAACCCATGCTGCTAGGATAAGTACCTCTATTTCTATACCGCTGTCGCCGTTGTTGCCAAGCTCCAGTTGGCAATGTGCGTGGCGAGCGCATGTTGACTTGTGCATGCGCGTAAGGGGCACGCGCGCAAAAATCGTAAAGGTATGCCTGCTATTGGCTTTGTCACCGTTACCACTAAAGTGTTGCTGCCCAGCCGACAAGACAGAGCCAAGGGGGAGGAATGGGCCTGTTTGCCAACGTTTCTTCAAACCGGCTGCTAGCCACATCGTGTGTTTCTGCTTTATTTTAAGTGTCTGCCTTTGTCGTTTCCCCGGCTGTGCCGCTTCCTCGACGAAAGAGGTGAAGGCGCTTGCGGGGGCATTTTTATAGTATTATAAGGAAAAAAAAGGCGTGATTTTGGGAAGACGATTTGGGAGACAATAGTACGTTGTTGAGTAGAAGGGAATTAGTAATAATTGTTCTTTTTGATGCTTTGGAAATTAGAAATACTGACCTATTTTATAGGGTAAGTAAGAATATGGAATGGAATAATGGAAGCATGTTAGTATGTTCACTGCGCAGGTCAAGTAGATTTTTTAAAACGTAATTCTTTCATTCCTGAGAGATTCAGCTCAGCTGGGTGCTTTAATTGCTCTTTTAATTCTCTTAAATGCAGTTATTCGGCAAATTATTATGTTATTATGCAAATTGTAACTAATTTTTTTGTTTTATTAGAGCTTGTGGATTGAACGGAAAACATAATGGCTCTCAAGTAAAGTCCAAGTTCACTCTACATCAATACTAAACGCTGTATGTGCCCGTCACTTGGTCGTAATCTATAAAATACAGCTTCTCGCACATGCCCAATCCTATATCTCCTTTAAAGTTGAATGAGAATACAATTATCCCAATCCCAGAATTTAAATTTGTAAGTTAAACTAGCCATTTACTCACTAGCCTGCCAATTTCAAACTAACCAAGCTGGCGCCCCAAAAATTGAGAATTAGCATTTGGTGAAGAGAACAGTTCTAAACGAAACGCCAAAAAAAAAATCATCAATTGTACAAAGTTCTCTGAATAACAGTGATCACTTTTCACAAATATTGACGTAATGTCAACCTATATTTAAGTTGATGAACTCACCGTGTGTTTGGTATTGCAATGATTAAGAACGATAACTTGCTAACGGAAATGAACGGGTATCATTTACGCGGTCATTTTTCGGTCATGCTTCGATGCTTGCGAAAAAGCTACATAGAAATAATATAAATAAGCTATAAAAACAGTCGGCCTAGAACAGCTGGCCAATAAATGATTGTAATTTGAGTGTATATCTAATGAACTTACATTATAGCCTGTATTAAGAGGTATCGACTATTGCACAGTTGGCTATACTCAAGTAAAATGAATACAGTAAAAAGCATGACCTTTATTTATTTCAGATGCACTTGAACTCTTTGAAATCGGAGGTGTTTATCGTGATTTGAGCTCTTAGCAGGCGAGTTACCATGAGCCATGAGAAGTACGAAAATTAAGCTTATTCTATCCGTATACGATGGCGGTAGAAAGAACTTGCCATATAATACTAGAAATAATAAGATACTGGAAAAATTCGGGAAGATTGTTGTAAACTCGAAAAGGAGATTCGTGGAAGACCCTTTCGACGATGAGTAACGACGAGTTGAGAGCTGCGATAGCCGCCGACCCATCTCAAAGCGTACGACTATTAGTTCGCTATTGTGGGATTTGTTTTTTAGAAATAAGGATGACAATATGCCTAGTTAGAGTAAATAACACGTTTTTTACGAACGCGTTGCCTCCATGAAGCGTTGCCTCATACAGATGTCGATCTCTTTCAGTACGAAACAAACCGTATGTGTACGCCTGGATTCGAACCTAAACCACCTCGTTTGCCCCTAAATTTAGTAGCTAGTCACGTCACCACCGCATCATTTCATAGAAATGTGTTATTATTTCGTTAGATAAACAATTTTCACGCTTCCTGTTTTCCGTTCAGTCTTCAAACAGATTTCACGCGAAAATAATCTTTAGAGGAAAGTTTTCGCTATCCCCCTTCACTCCCTCCATGTACGCATCCTTTAGCTGTTTATACCTAACGTTTTTCCAATTCTCCCAGCAGTGTCGAGATCTCATGGACTAATTTTGAATTGCAAAGAAGATCACTGATTGCGGAGGCAGAACGCAAATTCGAAACGCGAGAAGAAGTATTTGTTAGCACGAGAATTGGACATATTTCATGTTCATTATTACTTTACTTAATTATGGACTTCGGATGAAAAAATGCACGCGTTTCCGCACGCCAGTCGCCTCCCTCCGACCGGCACTTCTGATTTGGATTCGTTCGCTCTTTAAAGGTAGAGTATCTTTGGTAGACTGTGACGGTTGCGAATCTGGTTAGATATTGAACTGAGCAACGACTTTATAGTGATACATGTAGGAACTAACGAAAAAACATCGTTGCTACTATCGATGGCGAAAAATCAACTCAACTCAGGCCAAATTTTACCCGATGGCCTTTTGTCTTTCACCGGCGATTTCGCTTTATTATGCATAACCGTTTGGCTGACTGTTATGATTGAAGAACTTTGTTCTTCACGAAGGACCAGCATCCATGCCGTGCCCGTTTAGTCGTCTGACTGAGTTTCAGGTCAATCAATACAGCCACATAGGCCGACAGACGGGCTCGTACTATAAGAAGACTGTTTTGTAGCCTTTATCATCGCATCGTTTGCTGCGACTATAGTCAGCAATGATGCCGATTTTTTCATAGGGGCGCTGCTCTGTGTGGGTTCTCGCTAGGGGTCTAGGCATAAGGGATCAAACCAAGATGGCGTAGACACATGTGTAGGTCGGGAAAAACTATGTATTTTTTTGTTTTGCTATAGTGTTTGTATTGTCCGAATTCAAGAATGAACTAACCACCGAACAAAAGTCGATGGCCAAAAACAGAGAGAGCAAAAGTGTCCGCGGGCCATCAGCACTGAGAAATTTTAGACTAGGAAAACGAGGTTTTCTGAAGGAAATTAATAACGAAATTAAACCGTCCACCTCTACTGTGGGAACATAAATATTCCAGATACATTCTGTAGGTACACTTCAGAATCCAGAAAAGCATATACGTTTCTGAATGTAGCATCGACTTCTCGGCGATTCATACGATCAAACAAATGAAAGTCCCGTTTAGGTTTTAACTGAGCCGGGCAGATACCTAAATCAATTCGTTTTCATAATTTGACAGTCTCCAAGCATCGATTAAAAATTATCCACCGCTTTTCGTCGTAGGCGATTCGCCGACTGGTTAGGGGAAGCAATGGCGTCGTATACTTGAAACAAAGAGTTCAACTCCGGCTGGGCGTGTGCAAATGAATATAATGTTTAACTTGTAAATTTGTTGATAATATAAATTATTGCATATCGTGTCGTAGTATATCGATTGGGTGGCAGCTCGTACATATTGTCATGGTAAAGCCTGCACCAACTGAAATTTACCATCAAACCGCTAACTTGAGTCATACAATATACGCTTTTAGAACTTTTAATTCTCACAAAAACGTAAACAAAACGGCATCCTCTTGAGATGCCCATTTATCGCTGAGCTTTTTTAGTTATAGCGCTACGAGAGAATGCTAACAATGAGAAAGTGTTGTCGTGCCGCATTAGTTAGCCTAACTTTAAACGGCAACTCGATGTTTAAGTTATAAACATGATAACAATAGTACGAATCGGACAGAGACAGGTACACTTCGTTCGTTTCGTGCTGGAAAAAAACAATACAGTAGTAAAAAATACTATTATTAACAATAAAAACAAGAAGAAGTAGCTACGGCCAATGCTACAACATTGACGTACTAGGGCGGAACAGTGCTATAACGACGTTACAACATAGACTTCAAACTATAGAATCTTGCCGCAATATATGATTGTATGTAGGTGTGTATGAAAAGTATGTTTAAAATTACCCATTATTCTCGAATACAGGATAAGTGGTATTTATTCTACAGATTTGGAGAAATAAGCTCCGTCGAGACGGCCGAAATTCAACAATCAGTAACGCATTGCCTTGCTGCAGCGGTCCCCCCCGCAAGAGCACATCCATATATGCACACAGATTTCGAAAGGTTCTTCTTTAATTGTCGCTCCCATAGCATGCCTTATTCGACCAAGTGATCGATAGGGAGCACCAATTTCCATGAGTCGCGATTTCGTTCTGATCGATCGATCGATTAGGCCTTGTCCTTGAGGATTTGTCAATTTAACTTACTTAAGGGTCAACAGCAGATAACTCGATCGTTTCCAGAGAGACTGAAAACAAAGTCTAGAAATAGCAAAAGCGCACATCTATCCATTCTTCTTCGGTACGCTGCATCCTTCTTTCGAAACAAACACTAGGAGTTCATGATGATAGACAAATTTCGAATAGACAGTACTTGATAATATTCTCTATTACGAAATACTTTCTCCATTACCCTTGACCAGTAACAGATGTTCTCAACCCGAATTGGCAAAAATGCTACGCCATCGTTCAACATCGAACAGTTTTACTGCGTTATAAGCTTGATGATCACGGTGAGCTTTTTCGTATTGGGTTCGATTAAACGAGCTATTTTCCTTTCACCAAATTAACATTACAAAAAGCCGATGAGACGTGGTAACATCAAATAGCAACGGAAAAACTATCTTCGTCCTTTATCGTTCCTCGGCCGCGTACAGAATTCGTCTGGGTAGTGACTGTCGCCCTGGTTCCTCTACTCCTTCACCCCCCAGAGGGAAATAGTGGTATGACAGCGGCAGCTCGAATCGATGGTGGTAACTGTTACCGCAGTGTGAACCAACTCGTCATTTTATATATTTCCCCTTTCTATCTCGACTGGACAGACTTAGCCCAATCGAAACACTCCACGCTATTACCATGTATTTTTCATAGAATCCAAAAGAAGAGCTATGAGTTTCTAGAGCTAAGACCCTATAGAAATAGCCGGCCTTTCAATATATCCGTGTGTTTGCTTAAAAATGATTTTGTCCATGCTATGTCTGTGATAGAAAGCTAAACTGCGACAGGAAGCGAAAGCTGGGAACGTCCGGATTTCTTTGGCTTTTTTTTGGTTTTTGTTAGGTTCGAGCACCCCTAACCACACGAGGGCGAACTAGGAAGAATGCTATCCTGCTGCTACTCTCGCTGGGGGTTTCAGGCGTCTTTTTGCTTGTGCCGCATACGCGCACAGGCGTCGCTGCGAGCTGTTTCAGGCACGAAGAGTGTATTCGGCAAATGATAGAGAGACGTTGAAATGCCTAGAGAGTGACTGGTAGAAGTAACAAGCGTGGTCCTGGAACACAAAGCAGAAGCACTAGCTGACTGATGGACGCACTTCCAATCGAAAAACGCTTTGGCTTGGTGCCTACTGTGCTGGTAAGGTAGGACGTTTGCTATTGACGTCGCAAGAATAGTAGCTGACAAAGAAAAGAGGACGAATTGCTAACATTATATAGCTGATCAATTATGGAAGGGAGCACCGGTTGACCGTTCAAGATTGAGCTCCGATTCTCAATATTGTCTATCTATCTTCCATCAGACGCAACGTGGTGGTAGGTGATAGGAAGTACGTGTCCACTATTGCGATGACTGGATTGATTAATCAGTAGTACATAACTCTGGTGCTATGAATTATTAGCACGCATTAGAGCTGCTATAACAATTTCCAGTGTTGTACAAGTTGAAGATAGCAAATGCAGATATCTAAGATACAAGTTGACTATATGTACAACGGATAGATCTAGAAAAGCCAACAGTGGTTTTCTCTCCGTAGGATATAGGAACAGTAATAAACTACTAGTACGATTTTTCCAAAGGAAACACAAACTGTTCGTTGGCCACAGGGAAGGCCAGCAACCCCCGGGCCTAACAAGTGTTTCACACAACGAACAGCACTCAGGCGTAATTTTAATGAGAATACTTTTTAATCATTATGCTCTATGCGTAATTGTAATTGGTCGTTGTACTTTTGGCCGGCCTAACATGTCGTAACACAGCGAGTGTTGTTTAACGCTGTCAATTGCCTTCAAAAAAAACGTTTATATTTTTTGGAAAAAGGATGAAATATGCTTTGAGATAATTTATTGACGCTTTTGAAATACGTTAGATGTTTGTAGCTCTAGGTCTTTTATGCGTGATGCGATTCGTTTACGAAGTATAGTTAGCTTTCTTGTTGTCTCCAAATTTCTTTCCGTGTAAACTAAGATAATCCTAATTAGGTTCTTTCTTGAAGAGAACGTTACAGTTTAACGGCCGTCATGTCGAGTTTGTTTCTTATTGTTTATGAGTAAACTTCAGGTCGATAGAATTCAATGTGACACGTTATGTAGGGGCTCATAACAGAAAGCATATTGAACACTATCCGGCTCGACTCGTTCTCCTATCTTAATTGTCATAACGTTGCTATTTAATTTCGTGAATATCTCAGTATAATTAAATACGCTAGCAGGTAAACACTCTGCTACAATTGAAAGAAAGAAAGCAAAAGGCATTATTGGTGAAAAAAGATTTACCTTTCTTAATTTATCTTGTATTGTGAGGGTTGTCACCGCTCCGGTATTTTAAACTAATGCAACAATTCGTTGATATATATGTTTGTTTTTTTAGAGATGTTTGCGGACCCTTGTGGGTAGTTCCGCCTAGTTTTTAAACGATGTCCGAAAGTGAATTGCGGTCACAGTGCTATACTTTGAGATGGTGAGAGATGAATGGCGTCTGCTACGGGTCGTAGCAGTCATGGAATTCCGAAGCAAAATCTAGCTCGGCATGATAGAATCCCTGGCTTGCATCCCTCCTACTCCAACGATTACGCGGCTTTGTTTGTAATACTATTAAGGACCTCTGCCTAAGTAAACTATCAATGATGACTTTCATAGATTTTAGTAGGCAAACCTCGTTTACAGAGGCAACGCTTCTATCCTAGAATCACTTGATGCACGGTGCCGTGGGGCTTTGGCCCGGTGTCCTTTAGCAGTAGTCAGTAAATTAGATTCCAAACAATTAAATATTTTTAGTCCAAGACAAAGAGTACGTGTTTATATATATAAGTCTGCGATTTGACTTGCATCGTTGTCTTAAACATTTAGTTACTGATATTACTACTATTATTACTCCATCACTCCAACGGGCCCAGAAATGGCCCGTTGGCGACATTTGTTTGCTTTTTTCAGTTTTAAATTTTCGTTAGGCGTATAAGGTATAACGTCACTGCGGTGCTATGGTAGACGGTATAACATCCGAGAACACGAATATCTCGGTCTTTTATATGTGCGTCATGTTATTATTAAATTAAATAATATGCCAGACTTGTCGACGTACATACGGCTGTTTTATACCTAGCCGATTTTTCCGCAGTGCTTTAGCTGCCCATGGCTAACGACCATATACCGCTGTAATCAGTATAAAAAAGGTACGTTGTCCTTTCAGAAAAGTAATTTCTAAAACTAAGTTGTGATCGTCTCGCTGATTGGGACGATGAGCAGTTGTCGACGCGTTTAGATACGTCCACCGACAAAAGGGACGCTTGTTTGCAGTAATTAACTTGTAAGTGTTAACGAAACAAACTACAACTAAACTTTATCATTATGTATTTGTGACCGAATCACATTAACTTGTACTATTATTTCACTTTGTTTGCAGATATAGCTAAAATCAATCAAACATATCGCCGGAAAGCAGCCACGAAGGGGAAGCTTACGGACGATGGGCATACAATTCAACGACGGTCGGTTGCTGATAGAATAACACTGCAGGTGTTATTCTATGATGTAGACTTTTTGTAAGCTCGTTTAGAAATCACAGTACATCACATGAATGGATCTCAATCGCAATGAAATATAGACCAATGCTTTACAGAGGCTCGCGTGTTATGCCCCCTGCTGAGAGTACTTTTACTATTGCCTTCGAGCTTCAGCCTTCGGTAGTTGGAAGTTTGCTAAACGATTTAGATATGACATAATGATTATACTTATTATCGGTGAAGTTCGAAAGTGGTGGCAGGGCATAGGGTATCATTATCTAGCGCGGCGAAAGCGGAAACCGTCAGAGAGCCAAGGCCACCAGTCGCGTGATTACTCCTTATTCGCGCTATAGTATACGAATCTTTGGGGGTATATATTTGAATTTGGCTGCAGTGCTTTTTAGTTCGATCAGAACAGCAGCTAAGCGATGTTGATTGTATCATTTATGGCACATCGATCTTCTTTTCGTGTCTGGGTATTTTTATGGGCCATAAACAGCTTAATTGTTGTTTGGTACGAAAGTTTAGCGGAGATCAGTGTATTAAGTTGTAAGTTCAATTGGCCGATGTTGCCACCTCGTCTATAACTGTTTAGAAGTACTTTCTGCTACACGAGCAGATCTAGCTTTCGTTCGTAAAGGGTTTGGCTAACAGGAACCGTAGCTTTAGTATAGGCGACAAGTGGCAGTTGATATCTTTCATCTGGACGAATATTATGAACATTATGTTATACTCGTTTAATCGGTAGTTCAAATCAGCTGATCAGATGAAGCTGAAGAATATCCACAGGTATTATTAGATAAATCAACATCACATACATATATAATACTTCTCTAACTATTTTTAATTAAAAATTTAAGTTACGTGGCTAAAAAGTCAGCTTTTATCAACGTGTTCAACAGGCGAGCCTTTCTCCTTTGTATCGTAAATAGTTGAATGGTACAGCAAGTTACCGCGTTTATACCTAATGCCGTCCCGAACCGCCGGCAACTTTAACGGATTACTATTTTCATTTTGAGTAATTAGAACTTCAGCAGGAATATCGATACGAGCGAGAGAAGCGTTTCTCTTTCATAATCTTAGCAGTCTTCAGCAGCTTTCTTCGCAAGAATGTATTGCACAGTTTTTGGAACAAGTGTTTACAAAGGAACATGTTTTTTTCAATAGAAGATGTCTTCAATTAAAATTCGTTTTGTGAGTTGGCGTTCGTAGAGAAACGCTCTCTTGAAAAGCGGTCTCACCAGAAAATTTCGTGTCTTTGTAGTCTCGTAGTTCTGATGTTCAGACGGCTGTTGTTGAGCTAGCTCTCGAACATAAAGTCAGATAGATCATTGCATAAGATTTCCAATCGACATATATTGCGAACACGGTCTATTAAATCTACGCGACGCTTGTAGAGAAGGTAGAAATGGGTCGACTACATTTCCTAGGTAGCAGGAGAGATGCATCAGCCAGTCGAAGCTGCTTTACAATGCCCCAAAGAGCAGACTAATGCCTATAGGAAAATTTCCCATGACAGCTGACGTAAAGTGGTGGAACCGAGTAAAGGACCTTACTGTGTTACAACTGATGCCCCTTTACTATGTAGCTTCATTCAAATGAGCTTCGCTTGTCACAACATTATTTTCCGCAACATATACCTAAATATCATTTTGAAAATAATTTATGACGGTGATGATGATGATGATGGTAAGTGAAAAGTTAAAAAAGCCGAACATTGGATGCCGATAGTTGATCTATATTAGTTTACGTGTCCCACTGCGGCTGGCAATGACCGCTGGCTGATTCTGGCTATCGACAGTTTGGTACAAATTGTCGATAGTGATAGCAAGTACCATCATCCTTATGTCATATATATATATACAAATATTACTATAAGTTAGCATCGTTTCGAGAAAAGTAGTTGCTGACCTGTCTTGCGTATATGCGTCATTACGAGATTATGATGCCGTTCAAAAGAAACTCTTATATTCAGTATCGCATCATATTATTAGCTATATCAGTATTTAAGCTATAAAATGGGCGTTCTCATATCTTAAGCAACTAGTTGCACTGGTAAGAAACGCGAGTTACCTTGACGAAATCACAGTTTAATACCACTTTACGGTCAGGGTAAGTCTGGAAATAAACATTGGGGTTAACCGCAATATGTCGTCGCCTTTCTTACAAGCTGTAGTTGTGCCGTAGAATTGAATGCCATACCCTCTGTAGAGATGCCAATGAACGGAGCCAGAAGCTCCTAATAACCTCCCTAGGCAATGAGTGTTAAATGGGTTATAGTTTCTTTTATTGGCGCGTGCAGTCGACAGTAGTCGTCGTCCTCAGTGTACACAGAATCCCCCACAGAACGCAAAAAAAAAACCTATTTTTCGAAACCCGTCTGTTCACTACCGATCGATTGCAAATGGCTATAATTTTTTTGCATAATTTGCTGGCACCTGTAATCTGAAGGTTATGCTTCTGATACGCAGAAAACTAAGTGCGGTTCCATCGATCAAGTGAAATAGGCTCCATTAGAATGTGGTCTGCATTCCTGATTTCAATAGGCCACTGGTAGCTGTTACTGTGTACGTCATTACACAGCAGGCCATGAATATGTCCTCGTAAACGAAGTAAACCAGAAACAAGCGGCCCTTGTCAGCTAATAATGTAGACAAATTCGCTTGGCATTTGCGGCCTCCTCTCCAAAGGGACCATTCAGTACAATGCACCGTTTGTTTTTATTGCACCAATCAACAGCCTCAGATCCTGATTAGTTCGCGGCCTTTAAAAGCGTCAAGCGTGTGACAATTAAATCGTTGACGCTCGTCAACAAATTTGATTTCCTCTACGTTCGTCGGATACGCCTGGTAGCTTCGACAATACAGCCCAGTCATAGCGTGATGGCGTAAATGCAACGTGTTCGTGTGGTCAACTGAAACGACTTATGGTAATCTGGGTTCGGTCCCAGCGCGGACACAGTCCGCTTCATACTGGGAGCCAGATAGCCGTGAGAATGTCCAACGGCGACGAAAAAGACTGATAGGGAGACGTCGATGAAATAAAGGTGGTGGTCAAGTCGCAGTTGCGTCGAATTATAGATAGTCGTGCGAACACTTTGCATACAATTTGGCTAAATTTTTGAACAGAGGTCTGCAGCAGACTGCAATAAAACCGCGTATCAGTATCGTCGATCTAGATAGGATTTCAGATTAGCTAAAACCAAAGTAGCACATATGACTGCATCGGTAAGGTGCGACAAAGTTCGTTAATGGCCTTTTGGCACCTTGGATCTGACGGCCCGTAGTAATTAACAGGTAGTATATAGTTCTAACACTACATAATATATAATTTTTCCATAACTGTATTTGGCAAAGGTGGCAGCAGCGTTGTAGGCTTCAAAATCTCATAGCATTGGTTATTCTGTTAAACAAATCATATCATTAGTTGTCGTTAAGGAACAAGCAGAAAAAAGATTTTTACTTTTGATTATTGCGTAAAACGGCGCCAGCCCGCAGGATTACTTATCGAAACAAACAGAGTATATCTAGTAAATGGTGCATATATACTATGCTGAGTAAATTTCATAGAAGAGCCATATCGTTTGCCTAATACCAACGGCCCAGAGAAATAAAGTGGGTCATCGTGCGATCGATTCACGGAAACGACCACATTCGTTTTCTCCTACGATGAACAATAAACGCTTTGTAATGTAACAAACGGCACCTATTAATGAAATAGTAATAATAACAAAAAGAACGCAATTGTAATTGACGTAACGGCTCATAGTTAGGACAGCCTTATAGAATTTACAGCATCAACTTATTCCTTATTACGCAAGCAGCAAAAAGGACAAAAATAAGTCACGCCACGCTAGTTCGCCTATTTGGCGTTTTTCTCGCAATCGATAAAAACGACAGGTCGAGCAGTCCAACACATTATGACAGGGTCCCTGACCAAATAAACGTTTGACAGTAACTGGAAGTAGGGTTTCATTTAATTCTACCGATAAAATCGTACTACATATTGGCCTTATCTGAATGATTCGACCAGACGAATCACTTTTGATCCTCCGTAACTATCTTCCGTAGTTTAAGTTCTATCGGGAAAGTAAGCTAACGGCGTCGTCCGAGGGCATTGTTTTGGTTTATCCTCGAAATCACATTGTATCTCTCGCAATTTATTATGTCAGTACTAGATAAATGCGAAGGACAAGAGGCGAAACTGACTAGGTTCAGCAAGCAAAGCACCGGTAATCAAATCATGATATCGTTCATTGATCAAATACAATTCACTCTTTACTAATATAAAATTTTCCCGTTTAATAACAAATTTTATTTATAATTTACATAGGCAGCGTGTTCACAGGCGCAGTTCACAAGAGAATCATAAAATCATCATGAGAGGTATATATAAGGTAACTTTTGCATACAAAAAGTCCTTTAAGAGGTTAGGTTAAACAACTAATCTTTTTGGTCGCTCTACCTGCTCGCATTAGCTGCCTTACAGATCCAACTAGAAAATAGATTTTATTTGGATACATATATGTCTGTAAGCTTCGTTATAGCACTAGGGTATAGCCCTGTGTCTACAGATGATAATTTTATTGAGTGTAATCGTTACTCTTATAATGCCATTTTTACTCTTAAGCAATAAAGTACCAATGCATAAATCGGTGTTCTTTCTCTGTTTTCTTATATGTTTGTATGTGTATATATATATATATATGGACGTGTTCGTACTGTCTGGAACGTACACGTCTAATGGATTCTAGCACTGTGACGGAAGCGAACCAAGTTACTTTAGAGGATTTTCGGATTCGTTCAACCGGGCCGAAAGAATGAAAAAATGTCTTAGTAAGAAATGATATTTCAATGAACCACTTAGATATATTGCCATTGTGTGAGAAATTTACCACTTTGTATATAAATAGATTATCTTTCTTTGTTCACTCAAAGAAATCTGAGAGTGCCACCTAGTAATCAACGCTTATGCCGGTATACAGTATGTATTTACCGAGAAACTATTACCTATTCAACAGCCCTCAACGCCCTCTTTTTGTCAAACATTTACCTCCATTTTATCCTATTTTTTTGCCACTAAAATGATCATACGTATTGAAGTCGTCACCGATTCTGCTGTTTCCAATTTGTCAGCACTTTTCGAGAATGACATAAAGAATGAAAGGCATCGGGCAGTAGCACTATCTACCGGCCAATACATGTACGTCGCCAGGTGAAACCCACATTGAAGACGGCGACATCGTACATCACTCTGAAGGTTTGCTTTGCAAATCTGACAATTCCTGAGACAAGCCCGATCTTGAATGGGATTCAGCTGAATGCGCGGACGTGGAGTCGCGGAACGTTGATTCGGAAGACACTGTTGCGAGCGAAGACTTTGCGGGGTTGGGAGATACGAGATCGTAAAGGGCACCGCTGACGATGTCTAACAGATAGACGCGGCTGGTCATATTAACGAACATGTTTGCAATAGGCTGGCAGAGAGAGATGGCCTCTTTAAGAAAAGCCAAAAAATTTATAGTGCGTTCGAGACTTGTAGGTGTTGCGTGGAACACATTTAGCAGAACTTTTGTCTTATCGACCTGTTGGAAATTGATTATTTCAGCTGCAAAAAAACGTTAAAACAGGCAGAACAAACGTGAAGCAGAAACTCGTATCAATTTTGGGCTCGAAATTATATCGAAATAAAGTAAAATTTCGTGCAATTTTGAGTCTTGCAAATTGGCCTTTTAGTTGAAGAATTGGGTTAGGTTACGATGCTAATGTTACTTTCCACATGTTGTTATTGAGCGATCTACTCAGATTCATTCTCTTCAGGAGCTTGTTTTTGATGATATTCGTCTATAGGCTGAGATAGTTCTGTGCAGATTTTAGTAAATAACATCGAATACGTTAAAAATGAACATTTCACACAGCTTATCTGAGGGAACGGCACTACTTGCATATGGGAGGAAGTTAATGAAAACAATAGTGGAACCTGTGAAACCTAACCCAAGGCGCTAATGAAAAACACATCGTATTAGGCAAATGGGTGTTCTTACCAAATACTGCGTTTCTATCCTGTAAATTTTTTCGGTGCAGACCGATGTCATGCAGGACCCCGTCTAGTGGCTTTGGGGGAAACATACTGAGCCGTATGTTCATCGGCAAAGGCGCCATAAGCGCGATGCTTCCCTTCCAAACGATAGATGTGACAATCGTTTCGGCAAACCTGTGTCTCCAATATAAGCGGCAACAATATATTGAAATGAGAGTTGCAAACGGAAGTCCTCTTACAATTGCGCGACCCAGGGCACATTTAAAATGGCTGTAAATATTATTCGACCACATTTCTGTACGCGTCGCGAGTACCCTGTCCTCATGGTGGTTGATAAGCACAGGTACGTCATGAAGTGCATCATTGCCAGTGTTCTTCATGTTACAAAATCGATTCTAATCTTCCTTTCAATAGACCTACACAATAATTGTAGTCTTGTAAATAAATGTACTAATATGGGTCAAAAAATAGGTCTTTTTGTTGTAGAAAAATTTCTAGTGTGGACAGTATCGAGACTGACGTGTATCATGCGGCCCGTCGGTGATGGAATATTGTCTACATAGTGACTATTTACTTTTAGCTTTTAAAAACTATTCGTACTGACCGAAGCATGGCCTCTTCTCCGATCGTGTGCAGATTCTCGATGATATGTTCGTTCACGGTAGGCGTGAGCCAGTAATATTGCGTGAGGAAATCTATTATATTAACCCATGGAAGCTTTATCATGGATAACTTTGACTGAAGATAGACCTCGTTTGTGACGACAAGTAATTTTGAGCCTGCAAGGCATAACAGTGATACCAAGAACCATTAGCAAATCCAACTAATTATTTGCGTTGTGGTATAAAAGTAGGCAAATAAAACAAATTTGGCACGTGCGTGTATAAATATGTGACCTAAAAAGGTAAAAAATTATCAAAAACAAAATACAAATAAAACAAAGAAAAATGGGCGGAAGTTCAAAAAGGGTGTGTTATAATTGAATATAATTGAAAAAATGACCCCTGTAATATTTTGGCGTTGTATTATTTGAAACCTAGAATTTATTATAAAATATATACTTGGGTAGAATTCAGTTACACACACCTAATTAATTAAGCATGTTTGACATGTGTCAAACGTTTCCTTTTTTTACGTGTCGTCGTCCTTTATACTCGCAAATCACTTTCAACTATTTTTTTTGCTCTTTGAAAATTCTCAGTCACACAACGAGCCTTTGCGCACTTAATTAATTCTAAATTAGAGAAAATTCTATTGATAAACACTCACGCACATATTAGATCTCGTAGTGTAACAGGTTCTCACAGATCGACAATAACCCGTCCACGTGAGATGGTGCGGTAATCAAGTTGTTAACGACTAAACTTAGGAACTTATGTGACGAGTTAGATTCGAAACCTAGATTTGGTGCAGACAAGCCCATGGTTAGATTCGTGCTGGGAATATGGTAGCAGCTTGATTAATTCAGTGGCACCAGACACAGAACTTGACACATTTACACATTTGTTTAGACCAAGCACGTACCCCGAGATTCAGTTGAGCCTAAATTATCTCACTCATATTCTTTTAATAATTTAATATATGCATTAATTCTAATATTTCGAACATCTTAACCGTCTAACTTACCACGGGATTCTAGAACTTGTGCTATTTCATAAATACGTTCATTTTTAAGACTTGTCCCCATAGGATGACGAAGATCCTTGACGTAGGCGCAACTCTCACGAATCAGATACGGATTTTTTTTCTGCGCTGCCGAGGAGACCAGCTGAAGAGTGGCTTTCGCAGTTTGTCGGCGGTACTCCTGACCAGGCGAGGCGGCAATTGCATCAAGCTCCGCAACGATCATAGCGGACACGCACATTCCAATCGACTCTATTTTGTCGTCTTTGTCCTAGAACGCAATATGATTAAACCAAAAGGGACAAATGTAATAGAATAACAATAATACCCTTCGGATGAGTCTGCATCTCAGACAGTAAACTCAATTTTAGGACGTACGAAGGACTTACCCATTGGACATTTAATGATACAAATTCGGAATCATTCCGCGACTGTGGTATTTTGCTGGTCTAAATGAACAAATACATTGCCTTATTGTACAGACTAAACTCCCAGTCAATAGATTGTACTAAACCTGCTTCTCACCAGAACTTTGTTTGAGCTGAGAATAGCTTGGCAGTAAGGAAACAACGCGAGGTACGCGTCCGGCTGAAATAAGAGCATCGTCTTGGGCAGATCAGCTGCTTCATTGAAAGTAAGCGTCAACTGGTCCGTTTCGGGTGACCCCTCGGGTGTCATTTTCTCCGGCGGAGTTGTTTTCAAATCGGAAGCATCGCTCAAAGCATCCGCTTTATCGCTGTTGTGATCTGGCCCAACCAACGCTGACTCCGAGGCAGACGTCGTCAGCGACATTCCTCGTCCCTTATGTGCTTCCCGTAGAATCATACATAGACAGATATTCTTATTTATTGCTAGTTCAGTGCAGTGGATGAAAAAGAGAATCTCATAAAGGAGGAGTATCTAGAAATTTGTGAAAGATCTGTTTTTCTGGTACGCGTACGGTTCGAAATCCCGCTTGTCACGAGCATGGTCGCTTATGACTGCTAAGATGACGAGTTGCTTTCTAATTAGAAGAAGCAAATATCCCGCCGTCCAAAGCTGTGGTACCAACCAATCAATCGCTGTCTGCTCATAACAGTGGGACTGTCTGTGGTGATATTTCAGGGGAAACGATAGTGTAAAAAATATCGAGTATATTCAGATTGTTAAAGAGTACCAGATTTAAAAAAAAAAATGCAGACATCGTCAGCCTTCTAGTGCGCGTTCATGATGAGAAGAATGTTGCCAGAATTGTATTTGACAACATACCGTATACGTAAAAAAAGAGCAGTTCTTCCTACACAGTCATTCACATTATTATTGCATTACCCATATTAGTTTCGTGTCGTCCTTTTCCTTTGATTCAATTAACATTTGATCCCATTGATTCACTTTTTAATCTTGCCACGTTTTAATGCCTACCTCGTAGATGTCAAGCTCTCAACCATTGCTAACGTATTTTGGAGTACATCCACTAAGATGCACTAAGGTGGTGCTTGCGCTGCCGTTAAGTTTCATCGCCATATATGCATATATATATATATATATATCCACTACAATTAGTAATATTTAACAACAAGTGAAGATTAAAAGTGATGCACTTCGTGAGGCAAACGAAGAGCTCTTCAGAGTTCTCAAATAACGCAACAAGAAAACGACTACTCTGGTATCGATCGAAACGTTTTGTTTTCATCATTCTTATATGCGCCACATGGTCACTCAACTTATTGTCTGCCCTATACGCTAACAAGAAGCCGACCCGGAAAGATCGTTTAATATATTCTTTGCTTTACAGGCTGCAACAGAGCTATCCGTCAACAACTTCACTTCTGATCCGTGTATTGTCAAGAGAAATATTTAGATTTAATTGTTCTTTGAATAAAAAAAAATATAACCTTCTTCCCTCTAGTTTAACTTTTATCAGTTACCGATTTGACCGATAAACTAGCGTATTTGCTTTGTTTTCAATAATAACCACAAAAAAATTAAATCCAAATGTGCGAGCAAAGCATATAGGTACTACTCTATATACTAAATCGTATGCTACACTTGCATTTGTATCGGATTTGTTTCTACGCTGTTATTTTGCATTCACTATAAACAACTGAGGTCCATTATCTACCGTCAATTTCAGTTGTCTCACCTAATCACCTCAGCTGAGACTTCTGACAAGTCGCATCACTAACTGACGGAATCGGGTAACAGCGTCATATACTAACTAAGCCAGAAAATATATTGGATCTTTCCAAACGCAAAACGGATCTTACCTTTATTATTTCAAATAACACGAACCTAAGCAGTACCTCTGAAAACGACAACCCGTTCTCTTTTCTTACTCACTTTCTACGCGATTTCAATTAGAAATCTGCGACGAGCCTGCGCCCCGAACGAGTCGATGATGCCAACGACCTCCGTGGGTGAACCAGTTTACGTATCACAGACAAAGTCAATTATTTTTTTGTCCTATATTTATATAGTCGGTGTATGTTTCATTCGAACTTGTTGTCTCTTGGACCTATCTAGCCTAGTGGATCCGCACATCACAATCACTAGCATGAATACAGCTTTCTAGAACGTTCCACCTATTCTATATAAATATTATATAACAATATATAACACGACCGGAAGCCTTTCGCGACGGAACTGCCTCGCGACGTGGCATCACGCCTTACCGAAAGTAAACACATCATTCTCGAATTTCTTGTCAGATGCAGCGATATCCCGGTAGAGCCTGTGCAACGTATTGCCCTTACTTCACATCTCGTTTCGTCAATCTGACCACTTTACATTGTTAAATGATAGTTAGTGCGTCTGTAGCTAATGACGAAACGAACACGAGTTAAAATGTTGGCTTCAAAGTTGGCTGAACGTAAACGCTTCGTTTTATAGTGTTCGAAAGTTTGAAGTAGCAGTGCTTAATTAAGGCAGATACAATGCAAAAGATCTCTCATCGTCATCAACGTCTATTCTAGCGCTAATGCCAAACAAACATCTATTTTTGCCAGGTCGGTCAGCTGAAGTGTGCGTTCACTTTGTGTATAGCGAACTCGCTCGGTGTGGTTTGCCGGCGACGTTCGCCATGCTGCGCCGTCTGCTTCAATGCATCGTCTGCGAAGACGGTGCCGATATTTCCAGTCGCGGTCCCGTAAGACGTCGTGGAGTTCACAAAGCCAGGAAAAGAGAGAAGAATGATGGGAAAAAATACGACCATTTGTTTGGTGTTTATAACGCGTATAGGGCGACACATCAGGAGAGCAGTCGAGGCTCGCACTTACGCAGGCGAAAAGACAAGGCACGTGGGCTGCAGACAAGAGCTTCACGGGAGAATATCAGAGGGCAGCAGCTGTAATAGCACTATTACTTGATGTCACTCGACCCATTTCAAATTCGCTGTACAACGACTCGGCCGCGATGAGGGAAGTCCACCTAACTGATTTAGCAACCGCGGTGGCCATAGCTCGTACGATAAAGAATGAAGCAAACAGAACGGCAATGGGAAAACATTTGAGCAAGTTGACTCATTAGCTCATACGGTTTGACGACAATGGTGACACTGTTTAAACTACACATATATCCTAATATATGTCTTAATATACACATACGACTACTGGCTTAGTGCAAACAAACGTGTCATTCAAGAGAAAGAATGTTTTTTCTTTTCCATTTTTTTTCCATTTGTTTTTCGGGAGAGAACTGTGATCATGGTTCGTCCATTACATGAACTGGTTTTGCGCAATGTATGATGGGGTTTGAAATGGCCTAAGATATATGCTTTTTTCAATGAAGTAAGGGACGCATTCTTCAAAGCGGACTTGACTGTACTGAAGTCTACAATCTGCTACATTAGACACATGTGGATGCATACGCACTAGAACAGAATATGCCTCAGCAAGCGCAAAAATAAGATATGCACGTTTCACTCGCCTTCTCCATAAAAATTAGCAATGGCGACTATTTTTCATATATGCGATAACCCACGTACTTTCACTTCATTCTGGCCTACATAGAAATCATGTAGTTCTACTTAAGATAACGTAGCTTGCCTTTACTTTGTTATCAAAAATGTAGCCCAGGGACAGATAGAGTAGAAACTTTACTAATTTACCGCTTAACAAAGGTTCAATGAAATGAAAAAACCTAGTTGCCCTATAGCCTAGCATTTTAAAATTTGTAAATCTAAACATTTTAAATCGATCTTCCTTTTGATTAAAAAAAAAAACAGGAACTTATATCACTTTGTCGCATATAATCCTATAAGCCCCAGTAGATGAACTTTTTTTTTTTTTTTTTATATAAAATTGTATAGAACTTTGGTTGCCCCTTCACTACATCTGTTCACGTGGGGTGACGAATGTCACCCTATAGTACGTTGTTTCCACGCCGACATAACGAAAATATACTATTTTTTTTCCTATACATCTTATATCGAATTAATACATTAGATTAATTTAATCTAAGCGATAGATGAAAAGAAATGTTAGTCTAGTTCCTTGTAGCGAGATGATACGGTCGGTTTAACTGCTACAAGATAACTCTAGTAAAAACTCTAGTAACTATAAAAATCGTTATTAAGAACCATAATACTTCTCAATTCACGGCAATAATTCGTGTCGACACAAGTAATTAAATAGACCAGGTAAACTTAACCGACAATCAGTAATTCTAACTTTTTCCATACAGACGCTGTTTTAGGTAAAAGCTTGCTGTCTCGTTAAGTGCTTTCCGAAGCAAGCAGGCATTATGGTGGAATCTACTGCTCGTCACTGATATCAGGGCGCGAAAGAAAAAGAAAAAACAGAGGAAGATAAATCAGTGATGGATCCTTTTAGCGATTGTCCATCATCAAGCTCGAATGAACCGTTCAAACTTTGGATATGCCCTCCATAGGAGAGACATATATCTCCTTGACTGGTTTCTTCGCATCAGCCTGAACTTACATTGCCTTTCATCGTAGGCACTGCACACCAGGCAAAGTGGACGAAAAAGATCGATCCGTTAAAGGACTAAAGGCTTTGAAGCCTAACTCATAACGAGTGATAGCTCGCCAATGGCCGTTTGAACTCAGCCGAATAATGCCAATGGTGAAACCAGTGAAGTTAAATTTAGTCGAGACGATACTTACTTAATGGAATAACTTAGAAATTAATACTACGTTCTCGTTCGTTCAAAAAATAGGCTTGATGTGTCGAAGAAACTAAAGACTGCTCTAACATCGTCTGTGTTGCAGTTGTGGCTTATCCAGAGAAGATTTACTAGCATTTGATTTAACTGCGAATGAGTTGTGTGGTGGACGAACTTTTTTAACGTCGCCGACTTTTTTTTTTTTTTTACTGTGTGAATAAGATCGTGAAATCGCCTCTCCGGTATCCTTCCTTGAACCAAGAACTTGCCCTTCCTCCGAAGTAAGTCTTGCTCAACTTACTTTGAATTCTTCCAAAAGATCTATAAACCATTTAACAGAGTTTAAAGTTTGAACTAGCGATAGTCACCCCCTAATTATACCGCTTTTTTGCTAGTTTGCCAATAGTTATTTTGGCTTTTTGAAGAAGGTTTTTTTATATCTCAAACTAAAATACCTAGCTATTTTAATAGACAGACATTTTCAAATGACCCTAGCTAAAACTGTCAAATCTTTACAAGGACATCAATACCAACCTTACGCGGCATTCATATGACCTTGTATATGTATACATCTAGCTAGAGAAACGGTCAATATTTGTGTACCTATTTGAAGTATAAAAGGAGTTGGCAACACTTTGCGTCCAGGTACATTATCATAAACAGACATCATTTTTATTCGATCATGTAATAGTAATAGAGTACAACGGTTACCAATAGATAAAATAGACCCGCTTCGTCTAAGAACAATTAATCATTGCTTAAACAGGACAACCTGAATTCATTAATTTCCAATTCTGGTAGTATCTCGAAGAAACCAGGGCGATTTGCCTCTAGGAAGGCGACCCCTCTCTGCTCATACGAAGAAGTTTTCTCGCGGATAAGTTCCGAGTATCAGTCCTATTTAGGCGAGCCATCCCAATCGAACAGCGCATAAATGATATAAAAAAAAAACCTGAGTATTCTCAATAGGCTGCTTGAGCTTTGCTCTAATAACTGCCAAAGCGCCATCATCACTTGCCACGACTGCTATTGCTTTTACAGGGCCTCGGTTTCCGTTGCTAGGTGTACTTTTCTCCAGATACTCATTACCATGTTATCGCTGGCCAGGTGTTTTAACTGTTGTCTAATACCTGTACACACGATGTTCTTCACTTTCCCTAATTAGCCCGATTTTTCTCTTTTTCAGTGTTTCCTTTTTGCTCTGGTGTTGCCTGACGCGATAGACATTTCAACCAATTGACGAAGGTAATAAACTGCATCGCGTTCGTCTACAGACGAAACAAAACGGTTCCACTGCTACCGAGCTGTCGACCCCTGTCGCGGCCCACCAACATATTAACCTGCAATAACATATCTCGTTTCGGTAGCTGGTAATAGTAGTTTATTCCACTGCTAGAGCCCCTATCGCTAATATCCTTGTGCAATCGAATTGTTAATGGCAAGAAGCTGGGGTACATAGAGAAATAACGTTTATATTGCCTTACCCTTGAACTTGAACTTATTCTTATTAAACGTAGCGACAGGCATACTTATAGACACGGAGAATTAAAAATTAATAGGGAGTGAGTTAGGTTGGGTATTCGTTTCCACGCCGGTTTCAGTCGGGTCTTTACACTGGTTTGCATACAGTAGAATGAAGTTGCAAATGGGTACGCCCGGAGAACATCTCATCTGCTGCAAAAGCTGACCCTATTGAAATGTACTGTTCGAAATATAATAGATTGCTTGATCCCTTGATGAGAAAGTTGACGTTGGATATTTTAGAAAATATGGCTTCGCAGTTGCCATGTGTTCATAAAATACAAGTGTGAATTTCACTTCTCACATGTCCTTCCAGCAACTATTTTCGGAGTATCGTTGTTGAATGAGCTGATCGTAGCAAAAATTGGAAAAAAAGTTTGGAACTCAGTACACATAAATCGATCAGTAGTGCGTGCTTCAAGACGACTCCAGCATCGTAAGAGCCGTTCTTTCGTTCATGCGTTAACCAATGTTTTGGTGGCTTGTATCTTCCGCCTGTTCCAAGATTTTGGTGTTTAACTCTGAAATAAACGACCCGTAACCTAACCTGGTTACGTAGTAGAAGGCAATAACTTTTCACCACGGAGATAAAAGTACCGCCTAGGGTTCTGAACAAACGCTTGAACTTGGTCATCAATGTGATATATATATATATATGAGAATGCATGATGAGATGAGACTTACATCGATTTCAACAATAGGCTTACGTCATCTGCTCCGCAACGTTACATCGCCAATGGGTAAACCAGACATTTAGTCTTCAGGTGGACCCTATACAGTCACCATCATGATCCATTAAAATCGCGATGTCATCAGATCTCAGTCTCAATCAAGTTGATTTAATGGAGACACGGAAATTTACCATTATTTCTAGACCACTAATAAGTTGACAGTCATGAACTGATAATAAGGAAGAAGCATCCGAACATTTTTCTACAAAATTCAAAGATGCCCTGAACCTTGTCCTACTACGCGGTTCAGCGTAAAGGGTAAACCAATAGACTTCTGTTAATTTAAAATAAGACGGAACGAGTGCTAATAAATAATCAGTCAATAACATCCGAACTGCGAACGCGCTAATTTTTCACCCATTTTTCTAGAAGATATAGATCATAGTGCGCGCCATTACATATTACTTCTGAAGGCAGGACCACTTTCTCAGCGTAAGAATCTTCTGCCAATCTCCCGTCCCCTCTTTGGATTGTCGTCGTAAACTAGGTTGAAGCCCTTTATTGTAGGCGCTGTGGGCGTACGATGTAAAATGGGATCGATGTTATTTATTTTTTTAAGTGAAAATGCACGACATAAAACAGGGGAGAAAGAGGCGGAGGGGGATGGTATAGTCGAGAAACGCGATTCCCAAGTAGTAAAATTTCAGATTCATTCTCAGATCGATTCCTATATTAAACTGCTAGGGTTGGGGCTGTACGGGTAGGGGTGCCGAAAAATTCCAGCTCTTGCATGAAAATAGAGAAAAATACGAAGGTCGTAATTTACATCGCTCTCCCGGAATACCACGAGAGCACGTAGACCTATAGTATGGTAGAACAGGCTCTGGCTACACGAGGGGAACCAAGGAAAACATTGTTCATTGTAAATAAACTGTAAATTCAACAAACTAAGTTAAGGAAGAGGATGCGTACAGCAAACGATATTTCGTCATCGTTATCATTTTTTTAAATTTTGCACCACTAGATATTTGACTTATGTAAACAAATCTACAGACCGCCTACTTCCAGTTATAGGACAGGGGCTTGCCCCCGTTAGGAATTTAATCAGAGTGAATCTTGCTGGACTCATCTGAGATTTTTCTAGCAGATCTATGAGAATACCTAACAACCATCCAGTCATTAATAATATAAATTATGACTTATAGGTAAAATGATTAAATACATTTTTTTTTTCTAAAAAAGACGACTACATTTAAAATAGGCAACAATGGTAGATAATTCGACAAGTACATTTCTATTATCCGGGCAGCTCTCATCGAGCATCGAAAAGCTAACGGTACGATCTTAGCGAATATAGGTAAAACTGGGATTATACTAACAAAATACATACAAGCCCTGAAAATATGTACTTAGCAAAAAAGTGTTACAACATTTTTATCGAAAAAATAAAAGGACGATCCAAAAGAAACGGTTTTATATTTTCTTTTTGGCAAACAAATTGTACGCCTAATAACGAAATCTCGTGCATATGATAATCCTCCAAGATGGAAGCTACGTCCTTACAACGAACTAATTTTATGTTCTTGCATTTTCCCGTAAAAGCACATCGTGTTTGTCTAGCAAATATAACAAAAAAAACTCGATTTTATAATTATAGCTTTTACTATGCTATAAAGATACATTGAGTCTCTAAATTGTTATAATAGAAGATACGATAATGTCCCAGTTCCCAATGTGTTGCCGGCCACCAGCCTCCACAATGCTGTCACTATTATCATCTTCAACTGCTGCAACTCTATGCAGTATGCCTTTTCTGCCTTTCGCTTAGCTCCACCCATCCTTTTCCTGTGCTAATGTTATTATTGTTACCCTCATACAGTGCACTTCGTTGTATTCACTTATATTGTACAATCGCTCCTATTTCCAGTTCCCAGACGCTTTCCCCTACCTCGGGAATTGTAGACGTTCTCCATATTGAATGGTTCTGTTTGTTCCGCTGCCACTCGTAGGCAGCGGTCGAAGCAATAACTGTGGTGGTAGATACGTGAAGTCTCTGCGTTTCCCTGACTGACGCCACTAATGGTACGGGAACACCGAAGAGAAACATCCGAACGTCAGACATTGAACGTGGTTGCCTACCGGCGTCCACGTAAAAAAGCAAGCAAGCACGCACGAGTTACCCGCATACCGTAGCCGCCCGCGCCAGTCAATATGGCCGCTTCCGTACGGAAGTCAGTCATAGTAATAGAACGTCGTCGTCTTACTTTTTTATTGTTTCTTCTATCTGCTATGTAGTATGTGCTGGGTCCATCTAAACAACCAAACACATCCACCTGGGCGCACGTATGTCCAACTAACATCGCCTGTGCAATACCTTAGTTTAGGAACCTGTGCTTGCTCTCACGAACTTAACCAGCTCGAAGCGCCGCTCGCTGTCGACACTTGTTTTCACTGGCTGATGCTTGGAGCGTACCGCGTAGATATTTACGGTCCGTGGCTGGCAACGAGTTCGCCGACACGACAGACTGAGCCAGACTGCCTCCATCTGAAGACTACTATCAAAGCCCGCGCTGCGGTTCTCGCGAAGGACTTAGGCACTAAAATAAAAAAAAAGTAGAGAGAGAGAAAGAGCTGTTTCCGGTGTACACAGGAAGACCGGCAGGACCTTAGCTAAGGCTTGCATCTAGGGTTCTGTTTAGTGAAACGCACTAGAAAAACCCACAACTATACCGTGTGCACTTTGCTGTTGTTCTTGCCCATCTTTACCTGTCTCACCTTCTAAGGATCCAGCTGTCCTCCAGCTAAAACTTTCCTGCATCTTTCTCGTTCTCTCTCTCTCTCTCTCTCTCTCTCTGACCATAACCTTCTTTTCCACTTTTCCCACGCTTGGCTGGGACCTTCGCGCGAACGTGCTTAGCCATGCGCAACACCCTCTACAGTGTGGCGTACAGTTCAGCAAGTGTACTAATGCAGCATCCATACCTTCCAAGACGGACCCGAAAGATACCATGTTAGTCATACATCTACGTATGCACCCTTTGACACAATGGAACGCCGCATATGTGTGAATGCTACCAGACAACGTTGAACCTAGAACCTTCATAGCGACCTATGTAGAATGAAGCAACGATGTAGTCGGGTCACCGTCTTATAGGGTTACATCTTCCTATTTCGACCGTTTCTTTCTCCATAGGTCTCTTCTGAACCTCGGGTGTCAGGATTCATACGCGTTCGTTCTGTTACTGTGTGTAAATGTCGTAACGGAAGCTGTAGAACGAATTCTATTGTGGGACTTGGCATAAATGCGATTCCAACCTGAAAAACCCGGGGTCTAAAAGGAACGGCGCAAAGGCTGTTTTGCCCCGCCCCCGCTTAGCGGCATATCGAGACGGACTTGAACATATTGCCACAAGAACGCATTGCGCCCTTTGTTTCTCGCTGGATTTTGCTACGATGCTGCCAGATAGCGAGATCCAGACTTCTCTCTGTTCATATCCGTGAGCGCTCTGGTTGAAGGTTTGTTATCTGGCTCCATATTATGCGTTTGCTATGGTGCTGTAGAAAAAATACGTTTCTATAAATTTGTGAGTCACAGTGTATCAAGGTTGAAGCAATGGCCGATGAGACGGATGATATTTGCCTGCTACAGAGGTCCTAGAACTTGAAAATGATGGTGCCATCGAACGTTTACCGAATACGCTCGTCGCAGCGGCGAACTCCTTCAGATGCTGCCAGCTCTAAGCCGATGTGATAGTACATGAAATTCCGGGCATGGCCATTACATTGGAAACACATGCTACCACATAGAATGTTCAGTCGGCCGAAACATATTGGCCGTTTTTACAGTTAGGTAGCTTTAAGGTTGCATGTCTCAGATTATATAAATTGTGGCAGGTCGACGTTAAGGTCGTTTATAAAGTCGATGATTTGAAAGATTTGGCAGTGGTAGATGTGCCAACATTGTTAGAACATTTCTAATCGGATTTAGAATATAGCGTATCGAAGACGAGCGACATTTCTGCAATTGTACTGCTAGACACAAGTGCCGCCCAGGCCCCTAAAAATTCACTGTTTATATCTAGGTTGTCCTAGATATAAGCATGAAAAAAACAGGAGAACTTTTTGTGGTTCACATCTGCAAAAGGCTTAATTATTTTGTATATAGAAGGAAACTTAACCGCGTCATTCGATAGGTAGCCTGTAGTACTGACAGATTCAGGGCGAACAAAAGCGGTTTTCCTCGATGGGTTCACTCGTGACGCGTTAGTAAAGAGTGCAAATAGACCTTCTTGTAGTATATAACGTATATATATATACATACTAAACCTACACACAATTTGAGTACCTATAACGTCAAGTTTTATTTACATATAATGAATAACTGCAAAACGAGTTGTACGCTCTCCATAGATGTTTAAAATTATTGCCGTCCTTCCCAATTCTTCTCCTCAGTTCTGAACCGCTGATAACAGTAAATTATTTATTGACAAATTTTTCATTTAATACCGGGGCAATTGCAGCTCTTTCTTCAATCTTTATCGTTAAAGGAAGGAGTATATTGGCATTAGTTCTGGGTGTGCAGATACTTCGTACCGTTGGAGCTTTCCTGAAAAGGTACTACAACAAATTTTTGTAGTTAATTCAAGAAATTGGCACTTGTGCTGAATCATTAAAAAATGATCTAATTAATTTTTTTTTTTTTTGGTTCGAATGCCGCTCTACACTGAAACTTCTGGGTAAACTTCTATAGTTTTTTCTGGATAACATGCGAATTAAGAGTTACGTACTAACTGCAATTATGTCGATGGATTGCGCTATTCAATATGAATGTAACTTCTTGGTTTAACACAATTATCTACTGTGAATTGCGTGCCTCATATTGTTAGAATGTAACGTTTCTATTTACAGAGGGTTCTTCAAGTGAGCTCACCGCTTGCTTGGTCTACAAATCTTTGAAATGTTCTATTTTAACTTTCCAGTACTATTTTTAACTGATAGAACTCGATGGTGTGACTGGTGTTTCCCGTTATCCATGAACAGTTCGATCCGTTTAAAACTACTCTTCTATCGGATAAATTGTAAATCGTGTAGGTGGATCTTTGTACTTTTGCTACATTTTAATTCTTCGAATAGCATTTTCACATAAATTTCCTTTGTTAAAAAACTAGTGTTGGCCTACTCGTTATTTGCAATTCACCATTACTTAGGAATAAGTAAAAATTTAAAAGTTATAATTTTCCAGGCAGCGTATCCATCTAGAAATAAAATCATTTGCTGGGAGTAGATTAACTGACTTCCAGCAAAAAGGTATCATGAGTGCTATAATAATAAATAGAAGGGTAGACGAGAAGAACGTAAACCTCTCTATGTTTCGATATTTCATTGGACGGCTGGCTCCCGGGACGAAACGAAATGTGTCTATGCTCGGATTCAAACCTAGACCGCAACATGTCGCTAAGAGGGAAAGATAGAGACGAAGGTTGACTTTAGAATTTCTAAACACTTGGCTGAATAAGCTGGCTTTAGCCATAGTTGTAGACCGTATTCACTGGTTGCTGGGTCCGAGGGCACGGACCGTTCTGCGATTAGCGGCCGATCTAGCCAGCCGATCGAACACCGCATTGTTTATACGGGGTTCTATACACAAGAATATTTACTATCTAAATGAAATAAAAACTCATGCGGCGTTCAACCAACAGCTGGTCAGAAAGTGGTAAATTCGTTTTTTTGTGCGTTTTTTTATTGTTGTATGCCCTTGAAGTTGTTTATGTCTTCATTCTCAAAGCCGACCTGTATTCAGGCCATTTTAGCTAGCGTTTGATATTTGTCGTATGTATTACACATTTAGTGTACTGCATGTACAATTCCGAGACGTTTGCGATAGACTCGGTACGGGCTACCTATAATATTTTATAACTGTTAGACGCTATACAAATGGCGACCAATAGAGCAAATACACAATAGCTATTCAGAAGTAGTTCAACATGTAGCACAACGCAACGCACACTCGCTTGAAGCATTATATAGGGTAGCGCAAAAGTCTCCTAAAAATGTGGAAAAAGACGCTTGACAAATGAAGAAAATCCATTCGAATTTAGCAAAAGGTATACAAATTATTGCGATGCAGAGCAGATTTAGTTGTTTATTAAACGAATAAACATTCATTAAATAAAGACTGTACAATGGGCAGGTAACTTTTTCTTAACTGTCAGGGGACTTTTGCCAAAATCCGTATAATCTTCACGCATCAGGTGATACTGAAATGCTTTCCTGTTTCTCCTGGCTATTTCCCTTTTGCAGAAGTTGCGTCCAGCACCCCCTTGTGATCTCGTACGTTTGTCTGATGCCTTATAGCGACCTATGCAACAGTGGCTCAGTCTAGCGCTTCATTGACGTGCCTCATGTTGATTCAAGCTCTGAGCGCGGAGAACTGATACAAATGTAAATGGATAAAAGTCTCGTCATGTTAAATAATCATGTGTTAATTATATGCAAGTTCGTGAAACTGTGATAAATTGGCAGTTTCGGTATGACCTGAGGCTATAATGTTGTACTCTGTGAAAAGTGCGTGGAGACGGCGTGTACGTAATTACGTTATGGACACATTTTTCATTGAGAAGAATCTCTAGCTAATTTTACATGTCAGGAAAATAATTACCACTGTGAAAGGAATAATAATAAGAACTTTATAACCAACCGGTGAATAATACGTACTAAAATACCCATCTTTAAGTATTTGTGTATATATTGAAAAAACTGAGCACATATCAAAATCGAGGTTTACCATATTGTCTATTATAAACGATAGCGATCAACAGCAGAAATTCTAAAACGGAAATTCACAATCCTGGTGCAGAGGAGTATCTCGTCTAGAAATATGATATCGCTACTATGAAGTTAAACAATTTACGCTTAACTGCAGCAGAGAAGTTATTGATTGAATTTTTTTGTTTGGCTGAACCTGTAAAAAACAAAACTTCTACGGTTTTACGAGCAAATGTACTGACAACAGCCTTCCTGCGGACAAAAACGTTCGTATAATAATAAATAGGGTTGCGTATTTTTCTCGCGTAATGCCGGAAACATTATGACACCGTCGCAAAGTTTGTTAGAACTATAAAAGAAATTAGCGAATTTTAATAGGACCAAAAGGCTCGTCTGGCAGGATATTCCATTGCCTTTTAATTTCCATTTTCGATTTTAGTTATCATATGTATGTCGTCCGAAAAAACAACGCGAACAGACGTAAATCTGCCTGACACACGCTGAAGCTCGATCCTAGGCAGCGTATGGGGTTGTTGGAAGGTGTAAAGGCCCTTAGAACGAGAACATTAATCGTATCTATGTCTAACCGCCTTTTCCCTATCGAGACGAAACGGGTCTATTGTTTTATCGTGCGAATTGCAAAACATGGATACTTCAGGCCTGCTATCAATAAGTGAAATCTTCCGGCTAAACACGTCCGATCGAAGAATGTATGAAATCATCATTAAACAAGTGCTACACATAATTGAAAACATTTTACTTTTTCTTTGATTTTTGACTAAATAGCAGTTGACGCAACGATCCCAACAAAAAACTATCTGTTTAGGCGGTTCAAATTTTAAGCAAGGTGAATGAGAGCGCAAGCTATTCAAGTATTTGCGCTTTATAGCCTGCCACTTTTTGTGTATTTTCATGGAGGACAAACGTCACAAAATGTTGCATTATTTCCTCCGTCAACGGCTTTTCGTGAGATAATTTTGGCACAAGGTCGCGAGTCGCGTTCGTGATCAAGCATTATGTAACTGTACAAAAACTGTACATTAAAAATGTGCACCTTGAAGCCCACTCCGCCATCTAGAATAAAGTAGCTGGTTCACAAGCCTAACGCAATTTGTAACTTATCTTTCTTGTATTTATCTATTTACATTGTGTCATAAATGTACAACCTCGATTATACGAAAAAGCCATTATGTTTGCATACCTTGCAATGCTCCGGGTGCAGATTGCCTTCCTGCACTCCTATGGCTTGTAAAGCCATCCGGGGCCCGACAAAAGCAACCTACTCCCTTGCTTGGTGTGCCTTTCATGATCGCCCTATACCGCTGCCTGCCTTTTAGCTACAGTCATTATGTAGCATTATTTAACTCCACAATCACCGATTATTTCGACACGGAGAAAGCTAGAAGTCTGTCCTTGCTACCACTGCCGTAGCTACTATGCAGGTCGCCTGTAGACATTTGCTTCTTCTATCGTCAACGGAACGACGTCCTGTAAAAGATCTCCGTGCTGAAACGCAAGTCGTGCGACTATCAACGATCGGGCCGCATAGCATCGCTTTCGAAGTTTGCTTGTACCTAAACCAACGGCATTTGGCCTTAGCCTTAGGTGCGATCGAAGTAGGCCTGCCAAATCACCCGGAAAGGAGCAGATGGATTTGCATGATGCATTTGTCGAAAGTCTTTGCAGACGCGTCGCATCCATGTATCGCAAAAGAGCGTAAAGAGTACATAAGAGTAAAAGAAACAAGAGAGTGATGGGGATGCTTGAGTAGCAGTAGCGATGGAGATCAACTCTCTGAAGCACTCTGCACAGCACTATGCGGTGGGGATCTGTGACAGTCTAGTAGCTTTGCAAGCGCAATAGCAACCGATGCCGACCCCCATCAGCCGTTTGCAGGGGGCAAATGTTAGACAAAATGGTGCATTTCCTCACAGTTTCGTTTGGTGATCGTCTTCACATAACTCACGAAAATTCCGAAGCGCTGCATTATGGCGTGCGGTTTCTCCTGAGCTCGTTAAATCGCTAATGAGTAACTACGAACGAATTTTATATGAAAACGGAAGGGAATAGTCGTATATGCGTTATACCTCTGTGACCCATGGTATATATTTAGTGAGAGTAAACAAAGCGACAGGGTGTTCGACATATCATGTGATTCTATAGCGCTCAAGAATCATGCGCAGCCCGTCACGGAGATACGATATGAACTACATAAAGCAAAACACAATTCGTGAAGTTGTTTGTTCCTCCGAATAGATTACATGTATGACTACGCTATGCATAAAGATGAACGCCCTTTGTTTATACTGCATTCATAGTATGGTATGCTAATAACCTAGAAAAGAATGAAACGTAGGTTTGCTTAGAAGTATCCACCGAAACGTCTTCGACATCCACCGCGCGAATCTGTCTTTTCAAATAAGTTTAGATTTTTTTCTTTTATCTAGCACTTCATGGGCACGTCTAACTGTCCTTCCACCAGAAATTTAATGACACCAAGAAACCATGCAATATCAGCCGATTGAATCTAATAAAGTCAGGATATCCAAACATCCAATAATTGCCAACTAAGCTAAATGCCCGACATTGCCGTTAAGCGTTGCTCTCAGAACGGAAGCAATGTGTGCCAAAGCCTAGTTTCGAATCTGGCCCTTAAACTTTATAGATACACTATTGCGCCATCATGGAAGTGATAAGGTGAATCTGACGCAGTACATATGCGGCATGTATCGGGAGGCACCTATCGTTGATAAAATAAAACTTAAATGTTAAGTTGTGTCGTTGATGTTATGATGACAAGCCTTCATATGTATCATCTGCGATAATCTTTGTCTTTATCAGTGCGGCTCATCATTGCTGCCTTGTTGGCCAAGTGATTTGTATGTAAACCATTGAGTAAATACTGAGTTAGTCATATACCATTTATCTGTAGCACGCCACAATAGGCCACTTTATGCAAAACTCTTAGGCAGACAGTCTAGAGACAAAAATGACGCTGAATTTTTTTTATCATTGTGATTTTTGCAACATTTTTCTTGTTGGAGCCAACTCACCTCATCGTTTGTTTCTGTCACTACAAAAGAGTCTACTCATGGCGAAGGCAAAAGAAAGAAGCTTGCTCGACTGTCTGAAAGAACAAAAAACAAATTAAGAACCAGGAGGAAAACATGAGGCCAATAATCTACCAGCATTGCAAGTTTCGTCTGCTATCCCCGATCGCGGAAGGTCCGACCACTGCAACCGACTAATCAGCCTGTCTCCTTTACGAAACTGACTAGAACGACCCGTGTCTGATCTGTGTTTGTAAGGCGGACTCTTTCTAAGCGCAAACTAAGGCACTCAGTGATAACCTCGGGCTATCCATATCCCTGATTGTCCTCCTCTTCCGAAAGACGTACTGCTACGTAACTTACGGGTATTACGTCGCTTGGGGTATTGCGGTCTAACTCTATCTCGCATTCGCCATATGCCCGCGCCAGCCAGCTTTTGGGCTCGAGAGGTTGCAGACGATTGCAAGAAGCGGAAGGTACCTTTCAAGATATTACCTAGATTTTCCTGCTCGGTATAGGCCACCGACATTTCCTACATACACGACACTTATATACCGGACACATTCACGCGCAGCTAACAAGACCAGCATCAGACAAAATCAGAACCACCCTTCAAAAACTGGCACAATCATCACCGCCTCTACCATCATTCCGGCCACCAAATTTACTCTGGAAACTTGACGACAGGGAGAGTAATACGCTGGCCTCGAGCCGCTTATTGGCTGCTATTGCAATTTTCGTAGTTTTTGCCACTTCAGTAACGGTTGCGTCCACTATTGCAATATTGTCACAGCCATAGCCGATTTCCGGTGGCAGTGAACATTCTCCAGAGTAGTTGTAGTTGGAGGCAGCTGGAGTAACAGAAGCCGGTGCAGCAGTAGTAGTTGTGGTCAAGACCCTCGGGTTCCTCGGTGCTCCACACCGCTGATACTGCCTCTACGATTTCTATGGTTAGGCTGGTCATAAAATATATTTACCTTTCGCTCCTGGTGGAAAAGGAAAGCGATCGTGAAACGGGGAAAAGATGGAAAAGACGAGTCAGTCGAGCACATCTAAACTTGTAAGTGGAAGGACTGTGTATGGCTGCGTCATTTTCGATAGCTACAGCGGTAACGGCGTTTGGACTCGGTCGACGACTAGGCAGCCCCTTCCCCCCAATGGAGTGAGTGTTATAGCGTACTCACAATGTATTGGTTGGCGGACGAG
Organism: Varroa jacobsoni; assembly: GCF_002532875.2. Taxonomy (NCBI): domain Eukaryota; kingdom Metazoa; phylum Arthropoda; class Arachnida; order Mesostigmata; family Varroidae; genus Varroa; species Varroa jacobsoni. The sequence goes on along the minus strand of NW_019214415.1, from coordinate 160,343 downwards.
GTGCTGACTAAACTTATAGAGGATGCTGACCCTGTGTGCCATATCGCTGTCTCTTTGTAGCGATTGTGTGTAAATGCTGTGGCTCAAAAGGGGCAAGTTAGATAACAGCTAGAAATGGGCGCTGGCTGTTGACCTCGTCTTTGTCGTCCGTTCGCACCGGAGGAGAGGGCGATACGCAGGTAAATAAAGATAAACCGAGAGGGAACTAGGAAAACAGTTTGGCAGGAAGTCGGCGTTCAACACCGTGGACAAGTTCGCTTTTCTCCCAGGCTGCAACTTCGACTGCAACCGTGAAAAGCAAAAAAGCAGCTCCTGTAGTCCGGACACGGTGTAGACGGCAATTGGAACATCGCGACACCGATTATGACTGGGTGTTTCGGCCTCGTCGGCAGCCAAATCTGGTTAAATAGCAGGACTAAGATTTTGTGACTTGGCACGATTACTGGATTTCCGAAGAGCACTATGCTGAGTTTAGTGGCATTGGCAAGCATTATCAAATAGTTGAGCGTTCGAGAATCATGGTGAGGCTGTGAGAGAAAATGACGACGACGCCTTCGAATCCATTTCAGTGAAAACATGAGAGAGGGGAGGACCTTCGGAGAATCTGCAGCAAAAATATCAATTACGTAAAAAGGTGGAGCAGCTCGGACAAGCTTACGGACATTGCACAGTTTTCCCTACTCAAGTGACAACAGCGCAGTCGCAACCAACAACGACTCTTCTTAATGAGGAATCAAGGACTCGTGTAGACCGCACTGCAGCCATTGCCATCTCTACGCGCGACCTATGCGAGTATTCTTTGGCATACAACAATTTTAAGTAGTCTGAACGGAAAGGGAAAAAGATCATGTTGGAGAAAGGCGTCTAAAGTGAAAGGAAAACGGGGCGAAGTGACGGATTATGATAAAGGAGCCGGGAGTACAGATGGGGTGCAATATGGGACAGTGTCGACTGGAGAACGATCTGAAGCGTGGGGCTAATACGAAACGATATCGATAGGGAAAAGGGAACAGAGAAGCTTTTTAAATACCGATAACAAGAAATTGATAGAGACAACATTGGGAACTATGCTAAAAGCGAAACCCCAATACTACGGAGATTATAATTAATTCGCCGAATAGATATACAGGTGGCCGTATTTAGCTGACACGACTGAATCAACGTCAGCTACTACTGCTGGTAGCCAAGGACTAAATCAAAATAAGACTACTCTATAAAATAAAGAGAATACTCTATTTAGCTGAAAAAAAAAAAACAAAAACACGTGCTAACGTGAGGTGATACAAGAAATTTCTATTTAATTATTAGCTTTTATGTATGATACAATGTTTGGTGTTAACTGCTTTTGTTTGGGTCAATATAGCGTATATGGCTGTTGCAAACATGTGTGAGCTGCGGCTGACAAGCACTTGACTATAGTTTATGAAACCCGGTCAGTTCATGACCCAAATAACTCGATCGTTCTCAACAAAGCATAACATTAAATACCATTGTGCGCTTCATAAGCATATACTCTTTTCAAGCTGTTATTTATTATATATATATATATATATATATATATATAGCATATTAAATATTATCAATATCCCAATTGACTGTGTTACTAACACACCAGATTGGAAAAAATGTCCGCGTCGTCTTACTCAAAAGAGCCTTACACCGATATTTTTTAATCCTGCGACAATAAATTATTATATCATTATTTACAGCTTTTTTGCGTCGTTCCACCAAATAGTATATGCCGTTGCGCCAGAAGGTAGCGGGTTTAGTCTCGAAACGGTTTCCTACTCACATTCTAATTCGTTGATCTGTGCTGAGAGTAAGGCTACGAAAGTGATCAGCCAATGAATGGAGAAGACGAAAATCCGTTGGCCTAAAATCTGGCGAATATGAAGGCTGTAACAAAACCTTTGATTCGAAATGCAGGAAGGCCGCCCTATCGATGTTTGCCGTCGTATTGATGGCCTCACGTTTATTCTCATGGAATAAAATGACCTCAGCTTGTTTGTCGAACTTTTCGTTTTGAATACCGAGATTGATTCGCTGCAATTGGGCTAGGTAAACGTGTTACTCAACCGTCTGGCTCGTAAAAAGCAATTTACAGTGAACCAGGCCCCCGCAGTCCCACCAAACGCAAAGCATAATCCTTTTTTCGATGATGATCTGGTTAAATTGTGAGTTTTGCTTTTTCTTCCGGAGCTACCCATTCTCATTTCTAATTCGTAAACATAGGTTCTCATCATTAGTGATAATGAATGCAAGAAATCGGTTATTGTGATCGTGTGATGCTCGATACTGGGCGAAATGTTGAGGTGGTTTGTTGGACAGAGAGAGTTCATGAGGTAGCCATGTTCCGAGTTTCGAGTGCGTAAACTCAGTGGTGGTCAACGGAAATCATATAGCTGTACCTCATCTTTTCGACCCGAGTCGTTTGTTAACTGTTTACTTTGAAAAAGCTTTTCTAGGTGTCATTATTATCAAACTCAAACGGACGGTCAAAGGTAAGGGCATCACGTGGGCACTGAATGCCGCTTTTACGCTTACCACATCATATTCGAACAATGCTTTTAGCCATAGCACCACTGCCGTGTACAAAGCAAAATGCTGTTTCGGCGTCATCTTGGCCTCGCCGAAATGCATACAACGGACGATAAAGACGATAGAATTTTTTTGGACGTGGAACATTTACCTTTCAGCGGTAAAGTTGTACTAATAACACAACGCCATCACGGTGCATCGACAGAGCAGGAACTACCCTCCAGAACGGTATGTTAGAAGCAAACAATCAGTGAGAACAATTAGAAAACAAGAGTGTTTCAAATGCAATGACTTTCTGTATAGACGAATACATTAGTTAATTAATATGGAACTGATGACAACCAGTTCGATCTTGTACTTCGTAGATTTATACAGTTTTGTTCATTGTCTCTGTTCTAAAATAAGCTATTTATTTATTTATTATCAGAAGCAACTGAAAGCAGTTACTTCGTAGGTTTAAGATTTCTCATTGCTTGAGAGGCATGCGAAGATATTAAGCGTGTATACTTCAATGTTCAAATACCTATTAGATAATAAATTTCTGTTTATAACTTGATTGACTAATTATCAATGCCCAATTTATTTGTGAGTTGCGTAAATTGAAGCAAATTAATTAGGCTAGCAGCTCAGTTTGTTGAGTGTCTGTGTGGCAAGCCGAGGGGTCGTTGATTCGAATAAGTTCAAATACCATTCTCGTGTTGATTAATAGCCAGTTTATCTACAAAAAGCACAACTGGGCTATTTTCAACGTTACCTTAAGAAAAAATAGCTTAATAATTTCGATCTTAAATAGGGACAACTTCGTAAGTTGTGATTATGCTTCATTTTAAGGTGGCCATTAGTTCATTCTTTGTAACGTCCTATACCCCTTCAACCAATTGTCATTTTTCTTCTAGCCTTAGCTTACGGCTGCGATATTCTACGTATGCAACCCTCACCTATACTTTGCTAAAAACAATAGAAATTATCGGAAATTGCTTTTGTCTCCAACGCAATGTAGAAAATGTTTCGAGTTCTAAGTCTGCTCTTACGGTTTTAGTTAAACAATGAGCCACACATATCCTTTTGTTATTCTTAGTTCTCGTAGTACAGGACACTTAGCGAGGTTGATAAAAGCATGAGGTAAAGGATTCTATGCTTACTACGCTGCCGCGTAGTAGGTCCTGTTTTTGAAACGAGGCGAATTTCGTTTTGCGTCGAGCCAACAACGCCCTCTACAGCAGTGCTCCCGTCTGTTGAAGGCCCATCTAGTCGGTGTACCACAGACCCTGTATCATCTTTGTGTGTATAGCATAACACTTATTTCATGGGTGCACTACAAAAACAGTACGTAGTTGAGATGTAGAATAGAGTCAGAAATAGCTAAAAAAAAAAAAAAAGAAGTGAAAAAGCCGGCACTTCGGTTCATTCACTGTGACGCGATCGACGGAGATTGGGCATTATGCAATATGAATTCAAAGAGGGAAAGCGAAAGAATCCCATTGGCGTTTTTCAGTGACGCGTACATTTAAGCTCATAGGCGCGCTCATGCATGATTGAAATTGTGTGTATTCGGTGCCTGTCGCTGCATTCGAATATTATCGCAAATAACTCACTGGTAACAAAGCTGGCTGGAGGACCAAATGGAAAAATTCGTTGCTCGAGCTGCATGCGTCAATTCGAAGGCTTCTCTTGGGACCTTTTCAAGGACGACGTGTATGGTGGACTAATACAGAAAAAGCCAATTTCAAGGATAGGAGTACTCCTATTCTTTACTTTATACTGATCACTTCTCAGCCCATCTCCACTACCGCTAAAATCGCCATCAGCCGCTAAAACTTAGCTGTAACTGGCAGTGACGCGACGACCAGACGCCCTCAGATCAGTCTCAACCGATTCGGCCTTTTTTCTTCAGGGAAACCATGCAATCTTTTGCTTCTATTCGGCTCCGTCGTGCCTTCGCTGGCTGTCACTGCCCAGACTCGCGCGGCTGTTCTGGGTGCCGATATCTTTTTTCCTGCACACGGATCGTTTCTCGCAGGAAATGGGAGAAAAGCATTGATGAGAATCCCTCCCCCGAGTATATCTTTTTCATTTTCGTTCGTTCCTTTAGCTCCCGACTTTTGCTCAATTCTGGCACAAGCTGCTGCGAATGAGACGGGGACATGTAGAGTATTACAAGCGAGGCTTAGTCCGCCAGATTCGGGGGAGAAAGTTAGAGACGTCGCAACTCAGGGGAACGGAAAGCCCGCAATGGGAGTAATGAAGGCAGAAGACGAGATGTGTGGGGCACTCGATCCATTCGGAAGCTCAAAACAAGAAAAGCGAGACCGATAGCCTGTAGGCGTGAAGAAGTAATCCAAGATTGAAAGGTGGACCTGATTCTGTCTTGAAGGTTGAAGCCCCAGCATTCGGTCAGGTGTGCTCCACGCCTAACACGAAAAAGGTTGAATATAGACAAGGTTGCGTTGACGAATGAAACGTAATGTGAAAGCGAATCAGGTAAAGTAGCGGGGTGTTAATGTTGTTGCTTTTGCTGCTGCTGTCGCTGTTCCAGTTGATACTGTAGCGTTTCATAAGTGACAAGCCTGAACGTCATGCAAAAAATATACACCGATAGACGTGAACTAGGTGGGTGCATTTTGTTTGTCTGCCATATTAGAAAATAGAAGGAAAATTACTATAGATTAAAATGACTATTTGAAATAGGTGATATGCGCTCATCGTAATAACAGTTACTTAACGCGGTCCATTGTATAAACGTGCATGCGCATATTAGCTAAATTAGTTGGTAATATGTTAATGAAAAAATGATACGCGTCAATTAACTTTTAGTAACTGAAACTATGTGCGAACGAATATACCTTATTATGACAATGAGAGTATGTCCTATACCACAGACTGAAGTGAAAATACAGAACAGCCCATTTCGACGAAGGAAACAGCACCGGACACGAATGCAGTAATGCCTAACACTACATCAGGTCTACAATACAGCGAAGACTGTATAAGGTATTAAACTTGAAATTATTCGTCTAAATCGAAAGTGTTGATCTGTTAGATATCTTTGAAGTTGATAGATCAACTTCATGATCGACACTTGTTCAAGGGGATATTATAACATCTCGTATCATATAGCGAAGCAGCTATCGTATGGAATAAATATATCAACTTCTTGTTCTCGTTGGATCGTTACATTGTTCCATTATCTGAATATAAACCAGGTTTTTTCCTCACTTTGTGCTGACTTCTTTATGATAGGCTCAACATCACGCTTCGCCTTTGTTAGAAAACCTCGAAAGATCGTCTATTGCCTCTGTGAGTGTTTCGAATGCGGCCAGCTGCAAGATGCGTGATTCAATCTTTTGCCATAAACGGGCCACAGTATAGCATACCTATCTGTTCTACTAAAGTTATTCTTAGAACTCTGAGAAAGATTTGTTTAGGCTAATTCTCTACAGATATCACTGATAAGTCTTCATTTGCTTCTTGCCTTGCCTTTTTCTTACGCAGGTAGAGTTTAAACTAATCCAACCAGAACAACGAAGATTAATAAATCTTCGTTGTTCTGGTATACATCCCTGCATTAGTTCAATGTGTTCTTTCGCCTTTGAAAAAAATAGAGAAAATCAGTTATATTGTGGTTTTCTTACTGTTTCGAACACAAGCGGCAATTCAGGAAAGCTGCCTTCTGTGTAAGATCGAGCTGACTTTGCGGTTTCCATCTTAACCCTAAGTCGATATATAAATACTAGAGTTCTCTTTAAGCTTTTCGATCCTCTGCTTAACCACGCTTACAAATCGTTTGTGTAAGAAGAAAATAACTGATTTTATTTTATTTTACTGTATGATAATTCTAGCTCACGATAACTTATGAGAAATTTATACATGAGAAGATTGTTCAGGTAGCGAACAATAGAAAGAAAGAAAGAAGTTATTAACACTGGCTGAGCCCGGAAAACGTTTAAAGTTAGGAAATATTTGTGCATCAGAGTAATAATCGTTGCAGCTACACACGGTTTGTAAAAGCGACCTCTCGATTAGGAAGCGCGAGCACGTCAAGGATATTGCCAGCCTTTTCAAAAGTTTCAAAATGTTCTCAAATCCTTTACAACAATATTTACTATGCAATTTCCTACTAGTTCGTTTTCACGATCCGTTGGCGGAAGGTTGCGCATCAGCTTGGGGTGGTCGGTAGCCTGTCTTAACCACATAGATAGACCGATGCACCCCCGATGGCATACATCTGTGCTACCCACTGGGCGTGGTTTACTGAAAGATCAGAGATAATGTCACTCTAGAGCTTTAAGCAGGGCTACATTTGCTCCATCCGCAAAGCATACTCGTATACCTACATAGACATGTATCTATAGCCAGTGAACTGTCCCTTGCAGGGTGGAAATAATGGTTCAGAAGCAAGATGAGTTCGGTACTATGGCTAAAATGTTTTACTGCCAAAATTAGCTCACTACCTGCTACCAGTCCTGCAAAATACTTACTAAACCCTAACAGGTCTCGAGGCTACCGAATCGAACCAGAGACGCATCTTCAGAAATGTTTCTATTTGATAGCCTCAAGAGGACACTGCTCTACCAGTTCGATAGGTGGAGTTGAGTCCAGGTCTAGGAAAAAGGTTGCCTAGCTATTACAGAGCAGCGGGTCATAACTGCAGTAGCAACAGGGGCTGTGGGTATGTTACTAAGAGTGGAAGGATACTGGTATATCGATATGTCGAAAGCATTCGATTACCCCCAAGTCCGATGAGACGAAGAGTTTGAGGGACGAAGAGGCCCCGCTAGCGAAGTCATTGTGGTGAGCCTTTATGGCCAAGTTATCTTTTTATATCCCTAGTGAATTTAGAGAAAAATTAGTGTGTCACTAAGGGATATCATCCCTATTAATATTCCATAGACATACTCAGACGGACCATTTTATACAGTGTTCTGACGAGAAGCACGATGTTCGAACGTACCCGGAGCTCTACGGCGAAGGTCGTCACAGCTTGTGCTAAAAGCTTTGTTCAGTTAGTTTCTGTTATGGTGTCACTTGGTCCTATAAATGTTTTTATATTTGTTTTTGTCTATTGTTAGTGTGTGTATGTGTGTGTTATTTTATTATTTTATTAGATAAAAAAAAAAAAAAACTATTTCAGTTTATTAGAAGTATTGGTTGAAGCGAAAGAAAAGCATAACTATAATATGTCTAAACGATATCGATGTTACTAGGATAAATTAAACTTTATATGTTAATTATCAATTGGAAAAAGAAGGTGACAGAAATAAGCATAAAATAACCATCATACCAGCAGACTAGTATGCATTCGCAACTCTTACGCTTCGAAAAACTCCAAAAGCCAAGCGTATACCTGTAATGGATTGTGATCATTTTTTTGCAGAGAAAAGCAATTAGTAATAATTAACGTTGAAACTAGGAGAAGCAAACGATTGATCGCATAGCGATTGATAGGACTTTTTTGTTTTATATGGATATTGTGCTTGATTCGCGGAAATCGAATTCTATTTGCTTAACGCAGCCACTGTAAACCTACTATAAACTCATAAACTTTTTTGTAGTGGAGAACATTCTATTTATGAACATTTAATTGAGGATACGTCTATCCTTGTTAGGAATCTGCTGTCCTGCTAGGCACAATTAAAGTTATATAATATACCTGCATCGAAGACGTAGTCATTAAGGCATCCAAATTGCCTATGTCTAGAATTGCGGGTTTAGAATGAGATTCATAAACAGCGACCCACAAACCTCTAAAGGTGTGGAATACGATTGGTTTTAGAAGAATAAAGCTAGTCCTTGCCCTAAGAATACAGAACGCACCTCACGAAGCACTAGCTCTGATAAATAAAAAATGTCGTTCCATGTATATATATATATATATAGATATGCTTACTGTGTATACTAAAAGTTAAGCAATAACAAAGTAAAAAAGAAAAATTGATGACCTCTACATGTACATCTCGGCCAGTTCACCGGATTGCGTTACTTCAAAATGAAAGGCCTGAAGTTACAACTTCGATGTTGTCTAGTTAGAGCAATGTTACGAGTACTTTGGGAGTTACAAATAGGTTTCGTAGAAAACTTCAGGAAATTTCATCTACTGGTCTTCCGTGATTATTTGTGTATTCTTTTTGTCCCAAACAATCCATGTGCACGCATTTTGTTACCAGCCGTTCAGTGATAGTTTTTGATTTAGTGGCAAAGCCAGGAACCGTTGATTTTTCAAGTCATTGCTAACTTCCTTTAAAGGGCAAACTATATACAAGATGGTAAGCTTGACAGTGATCACCAACATTATACTATATTATTACAATACCGTTGTGATGTATAGCAAGATGGCGATGCCTAATTAACCGATATTAAAAAGCTGTATTTGTTAGAGGCACAACTTTTTTCTTATTTATTTCAATTTAATTACAAGGCATTCAAATGTGTTATTGTTAGAAAGTAAATACCGCGCCAAAGGTTACGTCAAAAAAAATGTCGCAGGTCCAATTAGATAAAATTTAGACATCGCTATGCTGTTTCATCAATTAGGTTTTTACTGAAACGCTTACAGCTTCATGATCTTCTATAGTTCAAGACCCGCTGATGCCAATCTCATATGCAACTCAGCTGTCGATAATTATCCACCAGTCCCTTGGGTATCTCTGCTCATATAATACTCCAGATGATGTACGGACTCTGGGCCCCGTCGATTTTTTAGCCCGTTTTTACCATCTCATGAGCACGATCAATTTGTTGTACTGTCTTCGTAACGGCTCTAATGTAAAGCGATGGTTTGTAATATACGTTTGTTAGGTTGTCGTTTAGGGACTTGTGGGCGGCCGTTTGAATTTGACAGAAATGATTATTCGAAATAATGTCCACATTTTAAAATTCTTGAAATATTGTAAATTTATCAATAATCTGTCTTTCTTAGTATTCTCTGACTTGGGTATACGATTGTGAACGTATGACTTGAACACGAGCTAGTTGAAATTATTTTTGAAAACAGCACATGTGGTGTTTTTCACTTCATTACACTGCTCTGTCGAAGCGTCTTTAATATTACACGAGCGATTATATACGTATGGCGGAGATAAGACATATATGTATATAAGTAGAAGCGTAATCTATCACTCAATCATTGGATTCAATTACTACTCGTAAAGACCTCTCTGCACTCTCTCTTCTCGACGAATAGGGGTCCCTTTCACGTTTTTTTTTGGGTTTTTGTCTATAACATACTGGGAGCGTTTCCCACAAGTCGGGTCCCAGTCACCTTTAACCAAAGACTATAGATCTTTATTTCAGCATATTTTATCAGCAATAACTAGGAAGCGAATGGATAGGTAGCTCACATTGGTTTGCTATAAGCCAATTCGGACATGCTTCGAGACTATCGACCGGAAAAGTTCGCTTCAGACTCTTGCTGCACGCTTAAGGTACACGCTTCGTCCAAAAATATACTTAGCACTTGAGTGAGTATTGTGGCCGTGCATCTTTTTGTCACTAATATTGCTCTACATGGTAATATAGTGTATGAATACTTTCGAGAGGCTAAATGTTTGAAATTAAGTCTACGCTGTGTATCTTTAGTGGCGTCTGTTTCGGCTATTTGATGAAGTAACGTTTTCCTAATACCTCAATTGTTTCGCTGTGGGGTCCAGCACATATTACCTTAGAGATGGAATTGACGGAGCTGATTGTTTTCGTTTATCCTTTAACGTATCGATTATTATTATTATTATTATTATTATTATTTTGAATAAATATTAAAAGGAATTTTTTTTTATAAGAGATTCAATAAAATACAGAAGAATGCTATTCGGTGCGGCAGAATCACTACCATTATTCACTCATGGAACTACTAAGTATAACCGAATTAGAGAAAGCATATTATTAGGTTAAACTATATATATGTATATACAAAACATTTTTTACATACATTTTCGCAGTAAGAGAGTAAACAACATTAAACTGTATAAATACATAACTATTCCCATTTTTTTCAGCCAGACAACCCTGTAACGCTCTATACCAGCAAAGTATAAACAAAAACAGAAATAGGGTATATTTACACGGCACAAATTTTGTTTTTTGACCCGACACTTTAATCAACAGCCAAGATGTTGATTGTTCCTTTCAAAATTCAAAATAGAGCGATTGTTAGTCGGAAACTGTCAAGCGCAGAAACACCAGACGATAGATACGACAATCTGGTGAGCAACAGAGTTTTGAGATGTTGTTGTTGGTGGCAGCGTTGTTGTTTCGAATTTTGGCGGGCCGACCGAGCTCTACTGCTTATGTAATCAATGTGTCATTGTTCGATACGTCGTATTTCAATACGATGGCGAAATCCCGGTAAACTAAACAAAAGCTAACGACATAAAGCACGCTCCGTAGCATAAACCAAATATGCAAAATATATTTTTGTATCTATTCTACTATTCGATTATTGTCTAGCTTGAAAAAAAAAAGCGTCTGGGGCAAAGCCTTAGCTGTTCTGAGTGTAATTGATACGTTTTAATGATACGTGTATGCGATTTTTATTTTACGAAACCTCAGTTCAGCCCCCATTATTCTGCACCCTTCTAGCCATGCTTCGGAACTATTCATCCTTGGTTTTTTGCCTTTTTGTACGTTTCGGATCGAAATGTATTGCCAAGCTGTGCTTCCGCTGTTTTGCCAACCGAGTGCAGCAAAGAGAAATACCGCAGTATTTTTACGCGTCAGGCACTTTTACACGCTGCTAGATGATGTCAACTCATCCGTGAAAGCTTCCCTTTGAGGCGAAGCTAATACAAATGAAAACTGTGGACAGTGATGGAAAAACTGAGCCCTTCTTTCCAGCAACCGCGGCCATTTTTCCCATTCACTCTGTTCTGTTTCTGTTTTCCAGAAGTGTTCTTCAACGTAAAGGCTCCAGTGTTCTTCGCCTCGATCGACTTTTTCATTTTCATTCCCTACCGAAGCCGCTTCGTCATCACAGAGCATCGGATACTGTTCCGAATAAATTCAAAGTGATGCCGGATGGCCTTCTCTCTTGGGTGCTCCCGCAGCGGTTTCGCTCAGTTGCCAAAGCGAATAAGCCAGAGGCCATCCTTAGGTTGAGTGCTACCAAACCTGGAGATACCGTCTGCCAGTTGTCGTCTCTTGTCCTCCTCTGTTAACTGTCTGCTTGGTCCGTCTTTTTGAGCCGTTCCGTCGCAGCGTCGGTTTGGAAGCCGGCTAACACGCATTATTGAATGCCGCCGTTGCCCCATCGTCGCTTAGGGTACCTACGAGAAATGAAGAGAAAAGACGAGGAAGGTAGTGACTGTAATAGCTTAGAAGGCTCTGTGCTGGACTGCGTAGACGTGCAAGCCCAATTTGCTCTATTCCCGTTTTAGTAGCTTCACCTACAACGGGACTCAGGCACAGTAAGCAGAATCGGACAATACCGCAACACCCTAAAAGGCCACATGCTGCATTGAAAATGGACGAAAACTAAAGTCTGAAGATGGCATACTGTGCCAGCTGTGCTTTTCCCATTTAACTGTAACAATCAAACGCTTTGAAACGCGTGGCAAGCAGTTAGAGATAGCGTTCTGTAGAGAATTGCAATAACAATGATCACATCGACAACGGTCGCGCTAGTAACTGTGCCAGCGGTCGTTGCCACGCATCGTGTATTGATAAGCCAATCTAGCCGTGATTCTAATGATGTTATCAGTCGTGATCATGAATATGGACTGTGAGAGCGGCGAAAAATCATGCACATGATGATGATGATTATGATTTTTCAGTTGATAGTGGGGCCAAATGGAAATAAATTCGAGGCCCTAACCAGCTCGAGTGCAGCTGCGCCGCCACTGTTACACAATGGGAAGGTAAGCCACCCAAAAAAAGGCACCTGGAACCCAACTTCCGATGCCCCTAGATTGCGTTGAATGGCGCGCCATTTTCAGCAATATCGATGTTCGGCTGTCCGCCACCGCCTCAATGAGCCCACGACGGCGTTGTTGACGACAACAACGCTGACGAAGGAAGCGATAGCTACAGCAGAAGCGGGCCCTACGCAGAAGTGGCCGCAGAGACGCAAACGGAGAAACCGAACACTGGATGAAGAAAAATCGGAAAATTAAATTCGATCGGTTATTTTCTAATAATTTCATACTAGTGAGTTGGACATACCCAATGAGTGGGTCCAATTCAATGCGACTGCAGAGCATTCTCCATCTTAAAAAGCAACGAAGTCCTTTGGAAAAGGTCTTCGGGGCGTTGTTGAAAGATAACGAAGCAAAAGATACGACGGGATAGGAGGAAAAGAAAAGGGTATAAGAGCATGGAAGGTAAGTGCGGCGAGAGCGGGGTGGTACAGTAAAGAAAGGTAGCTGAAAGAGGGGTGTGATCAACGAATTAAATAAAACAAATGCTGTAGATTTAGTATTTGTTTTGCAAATTATTATCAAATTTTCGATTCCAGGCATGTTCAGTGTGTCGAACCCTGTTCGCGATTATCTCAGCTCAGCGTCCAGCCTAAATGGAAGATATTTTTTTAATTTTTAGACATTACAACATGTTGAGGTCTATTGGGGCATTCCTTGGGAGGCTTAACGAGGTGGGTTGAAAAATTAATGTCTAGCTGGATTTTTTTGTATTATTTATTATCCATTATTATTAGTTGAAGGGATTTTTCTAGAGTAAAGTGCTTTATTCTGGAAAAATCCTTCCAAGTTTCAAGTACATCTAGTGTGTAAAATCCTCGTGATCATTATCTTCTTTGAAGTTCGCCCATTACACTTCAGGGTCTCTCGAATGCGTACACAACAAATACAGGATTAACGTACTATCGTCGACATCCTGACTACCGAATAAATTTCAACGACTGACTGCCTTTCTCTACGTTAGCTGCATACTGACCAACAGCAGCTTAGTCAACGAACCCATCTCTCAGCTAATTTTTACTACTCGAAAGTATCTCGAACCGTTACAGGCCAGAAGCCTAACCTACAAGAGCTTTGAACTCCTGTCGCATAGTTTTGGATAATGATTTATTGATAAACTACCCACTGCCCACAATGCCATTTGGGATTCGCTTCGTCCGTCGACAGCCTGCGAAAAGCCTTCCTCTAGACTGCAGCGTCGCCAGCAGTCCAGGGCAAATCTATCTGTTTTCTTTAGAATGGGATGGATAAAAACGAAAAAAAAATTGTAGAAGTATACTAGCTCTCACTAAAATAGCTCTAACCCACCAGCCTTAAAACTCTTTAGATCCCTACAAACGAGCACCGTCAACTTATATTGGATATAGATGATGGTCCTGAAACTTTTTTAAGTTTGTACTGTCTCTTCGTTGCCGTCTAAAACGTCCCACACCAATTACTTCCCCATTAAATTTGGCCAAGAAAAGACGATCGAAAGAGACCTGGAAGGACTCTTTGCCGACCCAAATATTGCAACAGTTGGATGATCCATGCTTTGGCTTAGGCGCCGGTTAGGAATAGAATTTCCCAAGGCGGTAAACATTTTCTTATAACAGTGTTTATTGTACTGGGCATAGATCATATATACATATATATATGATAAAACGCTATACATATGAATAATATTTTAGTTCGATCAGAATTAGCTAAATCATCGATAAAATAACTGAGACATTTTTTTATTTATATTAGAAAATTTACAAAAAATGTCAAAACCTGTAATGAATCAAACAACCTCTACATAGCCAAGATCAAAAGTGGCTAGTCCATTTATAATAGTAAACATTTTCGGAAACTGGTAACCCAGCTATTCTGAATTATGTGCGACGTAATCGTCAACCGCTACGCAATTTCAATATTGAACGCCTACCCAATTGGTAAAGGCCACTTCTAAAACTTCTCATAGTGTAGTCACAATTACTAACGTAAATACTTGACAAATAAGCGATACTGTATGTCATTGCGACTGCTCTCTCAGCTAACTATGACATATCAGTGATGTATAATATAAGGTTTCTGTGGCTCCGTGTTGACTCTCTAATGGTAACCTACGCTAATCGAGTAGTGGCACTGACCATAATAACAAAGTAGTTTCTACTTTCCCAAGCTCGTTTGCTATACCCACACATCATCAGGAGCAACAGCAGCAGAAAAGGAAACCGTAACTACGTGAACTACATCGAACTTTGCCATAGCGATCTTACAATCACTCGTTCGCTCACTTGGGCTGTCCTTTGTCGGGTCACTTCTCGTCCAGTTCGACCCAATCTACAACGTTTTTCAGGGCATGGCGCCACCCACAGCGTAGCATTTCCCATCTATGTGCACCAAGCCTCGTCGACCACCCACCATCCCACCCATAGGCAGACCACAAAGACAAACATTTGCCAACATAGGACATAGGGTCCGACTTTATGAAGAGGATGAAGCTTTGTGAAAAAGGCAAACTATGTTTCGTTAGCATGCAACGACTTCAGTTTTCGCAAGCTTTGCACCTAGCACATTAAATTCGCTTGCGTACGTCCAACCCTTAGCCACGGTGAATGAAACAAGTGGCTGGATCCACAGGCTGCTTCCATCGCGTTTGTTCCAGCAACTCGGTCGCAACTAGCCGTGTACCGGCTAAATGAACCAGAACTGACGATTGGCTAATAGTCATTTTGCACGAAATTCTGACCTTCCTGACCGTTCTATTCTAGGCAGAAGGCGCGCATCATTCACAAATGAACGAAAGAAGACGGAAAAGAACGTCGCTTCGTATTTGTTTGTCAAAACTAATGCAGTTCGCGATGGCAGTCACGGTAGAGAAATAACGTGCCGTTGCGATTGCCTGTGTTGAGGCTACTGTTGACGTCAACGGGAAATAACAGCGAAAGCGACGTTAACAACTGGATTGGTGCGAAAAAAGGTCGAGGCCTGTTGTGCATTTGTACGTGATCCGGTTAATATAGGGTACTAGCGTGGCGTAACCGTCAAGAGGAAGTTATGAATGGACGTTAGCGAGTGGGAGGATACGCTTGTGGTCGCTATTTCGTTTTCGTCCCGCTTGTATAAAAATAGATATTGATATGCAGTAATACGAGCAAGCTGTACACTTTTTTTCGGCGAATTTTCGTAAGTCTGTGTGGTGAGTTGGGGTTATACAAATGACAATGTTATGTTATCTAGTGTTTTTTTTTTTCAGGAGTTACAGCTCATTATACTATATACAAGGTGGGCAAATATTTCTTTGTCGAGAGTCTGTCTACATTTTTCTATCTGTTAAGATGAAAAAAAAGTAAGATGTAGTACAGATGGCAGTAGAAGACAAGCAATGGTATAAAATAGGTACTTTTGCCCCACTTGTGTATACATTTTTTTCTTCGAAAGTAAATTTGTCTAAACTAACTATATTTTACAGATACCGATTCGTCTAATTACACGTTTTCCTTTGTTGTATCACGCATTATTAGTGGATCTTTCGATTAGTAGCTATGTTTCATTATGAAATCACAAGCAGTTCGTCTTCTCCCTTTACGGAGAGTTACGGTCTGGCACGACCTTAGCGTACCCGGACCCATATTCTATTTCTCCTAGAGATACGATGCACATTCCAATTTTTCCAGCTGTAATAGAGGCCAACACAATGTCTAATGCTAATATTGAGAAATAGCCGCAACGCTTTGCTAAATCTGGAATGCCTGTCGCCCTTTACAGGACAGACTAGTATAAGCTATGACAGGTCCAGTAATGGTATCCAAGCTCGAACGAAATGCATCGTCTTTCCATTGGGTCTGTGGCACATATCGATCGACTGCAACGAGCGCTTTAAATAGGCCCGTCAAAGGAAGTCATAACAGGTTTAACAGGTGAAGACGGCTGCGGAGAGGCGACGGACTCCACTATCGATGGCTCTAAGGAGCGCAACGAAAATACTGCGTAAGTAGGCCAGACTATATACAACTAGAGAAAACTGCTAAATATCTGCCAGAATTCAATGGCAGTTCATATGTATATGTGGTGCTTCAGCAAGGTTGTTGTCTATTTTCAGTAACCTGAAGCTCGTTCTGGATCTGAAGCAACATCTAGTGGCAGCACAAAACACATAATTTGCAATCCTAGAAAAGAGTTACTTTAAAAGTTTAACTTGAAGTTGATTTTTTTTCATGATAATGACTGCCTTGTTCAGCCGATTCTAAAGTACATTAGACTGGTGAACTTCATGTTTCAACTTAAATAAATACTCTCAAATGTAGACATCATGAGGAACGTGTTGGCTAATAAGATTGTTCGACGTGGATTTGAATGGCGACAAAGTGCAACTCGTATCATTATAATGGTAATAGGGAAAATCAATTAATCTGTGTAGCGGATAAGCTAGGAGTCTTCCAGAAATAAAGTCAACTTCTCTAAGAACAAAAGATACGAATAAAACTCTAAATCTGTTAGCCTAGGCAATAACGCTTTGTTAACTCCGAGACAGTAGCTGTGAACGTTTACCGTCTACGATGTGCCGAAAATATAATTATCGTTGGGCTGAATGGCATTGCAACTCAGAACAGTTAGTTCAAGATAAGTATGTAGGAATAAATATACAACTATAGATGAAGTATGTATAATTACCGCGTCCAGTAAATGAAGCTTATGCTACAACAGTAAAGGCAAAGGGACTTCACTGAAAATTGGATCATTTCATCATGTTTCAAGCATGCAGCTCGCGGCAAGCCTATGCACGGCAGTATTTCGTGTGCACGTACGGTACACTGCCGCCTAGCCAAGGTCGTAATCTTCATCGTGCCTATTGTAATTTTCCGTTCTTGTCTTAATTGTCGAAAGAGCTTATAGCGATTATCCAATTGTGTTTGCCTATTTCTGAGTATGACCTATGTCTAGGTTCGCTGTTTGTGTTCACAACGCCGGTGCTCGTTGGAAGCCACCCGTTGCTTACCTTCTTGCCGAATCTTCTGAAAGAATGCAGAAGTAGAATAATCATAATAACAAAAATCATTACAAATTATTCAAATTCAAACACTCAACTTGATGCTTCAGCCATTATCGTCGACGTTATTATTATAAAAATGACAAAAGGTTTCTACAACTCGATATGCCATGTACGCAGGTACGGCATTTTTCGTGTTGCAATAGGCTGCCGGCTACGGTTTTTCTGGGTGATCTCAAAGGTGCTGGGGAAGGTCCGGAATTTGGTACATAAAGAACACGAGCCACATGATGAGCTTACGGGCATACTATTTAGGGTTAGTGACATGTGGAAGACGCAAGCCCAACTGCTTAACTCATACTCTGAAATAGCTCCACATATCGTCAGCAGCCTTTTCAGTCATTATGTTGATACAGGAGTTTTAGATGAGCCTAACTTCGAATTTCCTGCAACACGAGTTATGTTACACTAATATTGTAAAATGTAAAATCAAAGCTTGTAAATCAGCCTATAGCTATAGGGGCGTCGATTCAGCTGCGTAGATATTCACTTCTATGTTTCGAGTTTTACATCCAGGATTGCTGTTAGACGTCGCCACAACATGTCCCTAGGATTAGCAGGCAATTACATTACCCAGTAAGCTATCACGCCTAGATAGATATTTACTTGCACGTTGAATCCTGAGTTGGTATCCTGGTTCAAGTGGCTTTGAATGTCAGAGCCTTCTGTCCCTCTAGTTACACTGCTGCTGCTGTTGCTCACGAGACAGCAGTAACGAGACTCAATCTTCCCCGCTACCCCCGGTTACCGCAGTCAACTGTAATTACAGATCAGTGCCCTGCTTCTTGCGCATCTTGACTCATGTCTGTGGATGTTTGTTTGTTGTGAGTGCTTTTTCATGAGGGATAAAAACATTAACACGGATGGATGAATGTGAGAGACGGCACAAAGAGGCAGCTCTCAGAAGCGCCCATGCCGAGATTACAGATGAGACTGAATCACGTCTCTGGCTGGCTGCGCCGGTTTAAAGCACCGAGATATTTTGTACCTAGTACTAGGTACTCCTCGGTCCTGGGCGCTGATCTCGTCCTGACCACCTGTACTATCGATGTTGTTGTAGCATTGATTGGACTATTCGTGCTGCCGCCGCAGTTGAAGGTGATTGTATAATGATAGAATTAGATGACATGTCCTCAAAAATGGAAGATGGACCAGAAAAATCAATACAGCTTTCGAGCATATGGCCGTATCGCTATCGCGCGCTCACTCAAAGTGATTCTACCTTTAACCACAGCGATTACAAGCGTATCGGAATACAGGCTAAAAGATATCTACATGCATCACAAATTTGGTGACCAACCAATGCATCGAAGTTTTGGTAAAGGATCAATGCATAAAAAACCGTCAATGTTCGCTGAGCAGTTAAATTGTCAGTACGTTTGCACACGGAGAGATACTCCTATGTATGTTAAAGGCAGTCGGATAAACTCGTTCAAACAGCAGCGTGACGGACAAAGGATTCTGCTACGCTTGTTCACACTTATTTGCTATACTTACCAAAGGAGGTGTATATTGCAGCAATAAAAGTTCATCGTTCCCGTTATGCGGCAGTTTTAACTTGCTTGTCTACGAAACTCAGACATGCTTAATATAGCCTAGGTTTAAAATAGAACCTATATAGGCATACAGTTCATTTTGTGCTGCAAAGAACCGCCTGAAGCGGATTCTGACAGTAAGTACTGACACATGTAATAGGAGTTAGCTGAATAAACTAAATGAATGTCAAAATCGTTTGCCTGTTTGCTTATCGACAAGCTTTGGTAACAATGGCTGTTGTTGACCTTGATCGATTAACGTTTTCTTTGCCTTGCGCGCGTACGAGCAGGACGTAGGCAGAATCTGTAGGCAGCACGAGCCGTGTACTCGACAGATTATTTGCAAAATGGGGCAGAGAGATTTGAAAAACTCAATACAGGATGAGTCGAAAAATCTCTTGACATAGCTTTTAGAATATCCGCTGTAGTTCTTTTTTTACTTTTATCTTTACCATTTGTTCCTTTTTGCTACTTCAGCTCATGCAAAAGACTGCTAAGTTGTCAAGTGACTTTGGCACCGCTCTGCTGTTTTTACTACTGATCGATAACACTAGCCGAATCCGAAATTTGCTCTGTTTTAAACATCTATCGAATCATAGACAATCGTATGCTCAATGCCAACAGCGATAAGGATGCGTACTTTCACTTAAGTAATTTGTCTACTAGCTTTTTGACTTGATTAGTCGGAGAAGTATAGGTAAATATTATCACCTTCGGAGATAGGTTATCGATTTGATCATTAAACAGAGTAGTTTTCATACCGTGAACGTAAATTCACATATTAAAATAGGCACCAGGATACTGACATTCGCTAGTATTACTAAATGTTTATGTAACTTCAGCGCGTTTGACGCAAATGTTAGCTTACTGTAGTCAGTCGATCAGCCCCAGTCGTTGGGTCCCGCATTTGTCGAAGTTATCGCCCGACCTTACATCCATCAGGGTGAATTTATACGACCGCATTTCGCATCGATGAAAATCCGATCGGCTCTTGATGTGTTAAAATAAGAAGGATACGTAGTCGTGCAGGAACTTTACGTAGAAATTTACATACGAAGGTGTGCATGTTCAGCTTGGTCATTAGACATAATTTCCGCGGTAGCGCTCACACGCCGAACACAGCATTGGACCGAGAGCGGTATATTTGTCAGTTCATTGCTATACAAAAACGACTTAACTTTTATCTAGTCGATCGTATGTATATATGGTCAGATCCATTTAGATATATTCAGTCATGATCGGATATGTTTCGTGTTGTATCGGAAGCACCACTTCATTTAGGCCTATGAAAAAATGTAACTTATCGTGACTAGATCATATTGTAACTGTAAGCACGCACTACGGGGACGGTTTCGTTAAGTTGTACTTTGTTCGTACAGTTGGTAACTTGGGGACACACCCAGGTTCATGCTAATCTAGCCGCTGCAAAGGTCATTCGCATTTTCGAGTACGCCATATGTAATTCCGTATTTAACATCTGATTTAGATTTTATTAGTTAGTATTTAAATTAAATCTCGCTTGTTAATTGTGTTTTATGTTATTTATTCTGCTTTGTCGATAGATTTTTCATGAATACTTGTAGTGAGCGCTCTATCACTAGACCATTTTCACTGCAAGGGCTTGAAGTTGCAATTCTCTATGTCGTGACGTGAAGTTTATCATGTGTCTATACTTCAGCAATAGTGAACTATTCGATGGCCGTCAAAATCCTACATAAAACGCAAAAAATCATTATCAATTATAATCGTTTCGTTAGCCATGGCTCTATCACCGACTGCATACATATTACAGCGCCCTGCTTATTCACTCTGGTCTGTTTCCCCATAAATTAGATCTGCTTCATCTTGCTTTCAAGGCCTCCCGAGCGTTGTCATTGTTATTTCCGTGGTACACACCAGCAAACTTTGAGCGCTGGCGACTGCTTTGAGATTGGCCACCGGACAATTTCAGCGATTGCCCCGGTTTTTCCGTCATTGATCAAAATAGTCCCGAAGACGAAAACAGTGGGAGAGAAATAACCCATAACGAAAGAACACATAGAACGAAGAAAAAATGAATCCTTTAGCCGCAATAGTGGGGTCGTATCAGGAAGTTTCGGGAGATGCGATGGAACTATCGAAATTGAATGCAGAGCGACAACATGTCTATAAAGAAATGGGAGATTGCCTTCAAAAGACGCAGTTAGAATTGATAGTCAGTCATTTCGAAACGTTTAGACGTTTGGCAATTATGTCACCAGGCCGAAAGTGGAAGCAGCAGTAGTTGATGGGTCTGACAAACTCGGATGACTCTTACTGTTTTATTGAGAGCAAATAAAAAAGCAACGATTTCTGGCCGTGCGACGATGGGACATTGGTGATATTTAAAGATGAAGTCCCAATCGACCTTGGCAGTTCCACAAAAAAATCATACGTACGGGATACAGATTTGTCGCAACGCGGCTTTTTCAATCAAAAGCACATGGTGTCACGTATAAGTGTCGCCATTTAATGATTTCTTATAGCTTTCCTGACATGACGTTCGTTGACCTCAAAAGGGAGATAAATAGGTGTCGATGGAGGAAAACTGTATAGAAGTGAGAGATTAAGGTAGCTGAACAATTGCCAGATAAGATTAGGTGGCGCGGTGGTCCAAACGGTTAAACTTCTAGTTGAAGAAGCCAGAAGCATTGTGTTATTAATTAAACAGAAGTAACGATGTGTTCTGCTAAAAATTCCAGCGGTAACAAGCGGAAATCTAATACGTAGTTAAGCGTGAGACAGTCCCGATAATTGACGGCAGATTGTTATTCTGCCATTCTACTGCTGGCGAGAAACTAAAAGTTGCTATCATTTTAGATTAATCAATAATATAATAAATTTTGTTTTTTTTTTTATGCTACTACACGTAATCGACTGGGATATTGGTACTTGTAGGTTTTGAGCGGACTATGTCTTCGATGGTTTATGATATATTTGATAGGTTCTGTTTTTAGCTTCGTCCAAAAGGGTGCTAGATACAACGGATTGCATAAAATTAACTTTCTTCTAAATATGAAAATATTCTTTTTTTTTTTTTTTTGTAATTTGCCAGCGCGTTAAACATCTCAGCACAGCAGAATTTTTACTTATCTTTGCTTTAAGCACATCCGCGATTTATCTCGTGCCACTTCGAAATGATAAGGACGTGGTTTGAGATTACAATACACTTCTTAACAAAATGCCGATATTAATTCACAGTTGTAAACATATCGATTTTTGCATTCATAATATTCGTTTTAGTTTTCATAGGACCAAAACAAAGATTGCATGGATCACTCCTCATTTTTACTGCTAAAGTTACCGCACAGGAATGCTTCCAGTACCTTACGCCGAAGATGCCTTCTGGTTTATCTGTATAGTCTTATGTTTATTTAAAGCTCTGGAGACTTTCTGATTGGACGAAACGGTACCGTTTGTTCGAAACGTGAATCATTATAGATATTGCGGTTGGATTTATCCATCCCCACCAAATTATCGCCCACCAAATCTAAGGACATGAAAAGTGACATAGGTTCAAAATCATGCGTACACAAGCTTTGTTTTATAGTGGAAGAAGCCCCATGCTACCTGAGGCAATAACCATCAACAACGATCGGATAGAAAAGTCGTATATTTATGTATTCCGATTTCATTGACGAGAGGCAACGTACATATGCCGTAGTTGTTCGATATGCTTGTCTTATAAGCCTGTGAGTCTTTTTAATAATCCTTTTCGGTGTCACTGTACCATATTACTTGGTACAAGTAGATTAGCGCTCCGAAATTGTCATGAGCCATCGTGAGGTCTTCAAGCTGTACCTTATCCTTTTCTGGTCGTTCGCGCATGTCTTCGGCCTGAAGTGCCGACCTAAGTGTTTCAGGTCGCGGAAGCTTATGCAGGTTTGGATTTAGAAGCGTCTCGCGCTGCCGTGTATATTCTTATTAAATATTTAACTTTAGAAAAATCCTTTATCCTTACTCTTTTTACGGCTAATACTATTTGTTGAACAGACTTTGTATGTGGCCTTAACAAAGTTGGTGGCAAGCACCAGGAAGTCATTTACGTCCCTATATAGTTCTATATTTCGCTTTCAGATGTCGAAAACTTCCCGCTGGGTATACTAAAAAGTTATATAAAGGTATAAAAAAGATTACCAAAGATGACATCCAGTTTACATTCGTCGCGATTATGCTTTTCTTTTATTCAGACATTTCAACAATAGCTGACATTGAAACTCGTCATTACGACACTTACTAACATCGATTACTTCTAAGTTCCTATTGGATAAATTATTTTACTCACAGTAAGATTTTTATTAATAAACCTAAAGCTGCAATGCGGTTAACTAAAACGTAATAAGCTGTTTTATCCACATTTCCTGTAGGCATATTGAATGGTTTGTCCTGATAGCTAATGAGCAGTCTTCTTTTTGCCTGGATGTAAGACGACGAGCAGCTATTTGATCATAATAATGCAAATAAATCCGAAGAAAACCCAAGAACAGGGAAATGCTCACAAGTATTATCCATATGTATCCACTCGTTAATAATCCGGGTCCGCAATTTGGCGGTATTCTGAGTATAACCTTTTCTTCAAAATCCAATAGGCCGCCGTTTCGCTTCGGTAAAAAGCCAAAATGGCTACGACGAACAAAGGAGGTCCTGTACAGCTGTCAAGTAACCAGCGAAGAACTTTATCGCGCAGTTGCAAAGATACGGTGAACGAAAGTGCTTTCTTAACGTCAAGCATCAAAACGTTGATGGCGTTAAGATACAGTTTTTTCTATTAGTTAACTATAACTACCGATTAATTTCACTGCAGCCTCACTCTACATGTCGAGGCACTGTATATATATACATATATATATATATATATATATATATACATATATGTATATATATATTATTTGAGCGAAAGTCGAGTTATTGAGCTGAACCGGCAAAAGTACTACTTCGGATTGCGGCTTCATATGAAGATGTTTCGATATATATTTATTTCGGAGCAATAAAAGGTATCCCTTATGAACTTTATCTTTAATTTTAAAATGCGACTTGTTTATTTAAACTAGCATATATACATAGACCACGTCAGATATTGTCTGCTCTTAGGAACACTTATATACATAGCGTATCGAAGTGAAAAACCTTAAGTAAGAGGTAAGTGCAGCTTAAAATTCTTACTTTGGCCGTTAGCTGCCGATGATAGGGGAAGAATCGAGTCACGTCGAGTTTCTATTTCAAGTAACTTTCGATGCAAATTTGAACATTTCGTTCTCGTGAAGTTTACTCCGATTCAAAATGAGTTCCAGTTTTATAAAAACACGTTAAACAAAGGTTTTGAAAACCTGCCTAGTAGATAAAAGTAATGTTTGAAAA
The DNA here is from genome assembly GCF_002532875.2 of Varroa jacobsoni. Classification (NCBI taxonomy): domain Eukaryota; kingdom Metazoa; phylum Arthropoda; class Arachnida; order Mesostigmata; family Varroidae; genus Varroa; species Varroa jacobsoni. The sequence goes on along the minus strand of NW_019214415.1, from coordinate 135,972 downwards.
TCTATAGTGCTATTGTCGAAATAAGATAACGACAAAGGGGAAACAACTGAAGCTGAAGTAAAACACATTGATACATTTATCTTTCATGGAAAATTCGTCACAAATACATAGCATTTGACATTTCTATATACATCATTTTGTGTCGTTCCCCAACACTATTTTTTTACCCCGAAAAGTGGAATCTTAAAATGTGACAACCCTTACGTATTGATTTGACCGTGTCTTAATGGTATTTTAAACAATGCATTTTAAAAACGTATGAGAGGAACAGCATGGCGTCACATAAATATGGCCCGTTTTCACGGTTTAACTTAGCCGCCTGATTACAACAGTTATTAGCCATAAGCGACCTTGCTCTCACAAACGCTAACCGATTAGTCGTGTTTTTTTGTGACGCATCGACTGCAACGGCCTATCGTTACCTATTGAGTTTGAACAGAACATAGCATTTTGTCGGAACTCAAGCCTCATCCCGAATTCGCCGTCCATCAATTACGCAGTTTCTTGAGAATTTCCAAGTTGTTCTAGCCGACTCAAGTTTACATCTATTATTCCTGAGGCCTGGTTTATCTTTGGCCGCTTTCTTCTTTCTACTAAAAACTTCCTTGTTACCAGGGAAGCAACTCTTTCCGATATCGAGATTACTTCAAGAAGGAAAACGTCCCAGGGGCCCATTGCCTTACGTAGCGAATGCTAACCGATCCTTTCTAAACGTTCCTTTTTGGCACAACTTGGAGTGCTTTTTTGCTGCTGGGTTCCGTTTCAGACACTTCTATACTATGGTTCCTCATCGTATCCCGTTCCTTAGCACGTATCACGAATGGGCGAGCCTCTCTACGAAACCGGTGATGTCTCCTTTTTATACAGACGCAGTTCCCTCCCTGAACTGTTTTAGCTTTCTGCCAGGATAATATGCGATACACTTGCACAAACACTTCGCGGCTGATCTACAGACTTTTCCTAGACTCAGTGACCAAACAGCTGCGTTCCAGTTGTTACTTACTGCTCATTTTGTCGTTACTCTGCGGTGGCGACAATGGTAGAAAACGCAGTTCACTGGTCGAGATCACGGGGTCAGATTGTCGTTGGTACAGCGTCGAGATGCAGGGGCAACGGTTAAAAATACGAAAAACAGTAAATAATAAAAAGAAAATACGAAAGCCTTTGGAGACTTGGTAACGCATGCCGTATGAATCCTCGAATCGATAGGTGTCTATTTTCCCTTGTGCCTGGTTAAATGGGCGAAGTATATTTCGTGTAACGTCAAGGAACTTCGTAATAAAGCTCACACGCTTTATTGACAAATTGTACAAAAAGCCAATAGGCAATCCAAGTGGGCGATCAGGGACTTCTGCATCGTACAATAAGCCGAGTTAGTGCTAAAGCTGAACTAAATGTTAGTAAGCGTTCGTTTTAAGTTCGGTAAAGGCGCACCTGATTGATTAAGCAAACGTTTTTCTAGCTAATCGTACCTGCCGTCACCCTCTGTCGTTAATCACGCTGAATCGCCTTTGTAACATGTACTAATAGAGTTGAAGCTTTCTGCCTAAAGCCTCCTAAAATGCGCTCGTTTTAAGGAGGATTTTATACGATAAGTAAAAAGAAAACCTGCTTATTATATAAAGAAGAATCAAGCCTTGGCTCCACGGATGTATGTGTATGTCCGAAGAACAACATTTGATCTCAAACTAGACAAACGTTACTCTTGAAAACGTCTACATAAATATAGATGTTCCGGTTGAGAAGTCCAAAGGCCGCTGCTTCAAGCCCTGCCAACAAAACGATCTGTATAAATCATAAATTTTCGGATAAGATGGATCTTAGAGTAACCATTCGTCCAGCAGCAACAGGTGATATACGAATTACATATATATATATATATATATATATATATATAAGCAGCCGATATATATATATATATATCGGCTGCTTAAGGAATGGGTGTTTTGCAAAGAATTATGTTTTCCTCTCCTTTTCTAAACGTGTTGGGCACATTTTTTTCATGTTCAATTTGTAGAAGTTAGTTATGTTAAAAAAAATCTCATAAGGTGATAACATTTAGCTATTTGATGCGTTTCTCCTTCTGCCGCTGGTCCAACTCGTAGCTAACATAGACAGCGTATGTATAAAATTTAGATAGCATTATAACAATTATGGACCTCGAATTTAGAGTTTGCTTAAAGCTCAATCTAATCATAGATGGTTTACGGTTATTATTAAAGCCGATAATGTTATTCAAAATTAAATGTGAAATGAACGTGTGTGTATACACACGACCATCTCATAAAATTCAAACAGCTAAACGCTTCGGGCCGTCTAGTCATGGACTAGACAGACCGAACGATGCGAAAAGATGTTAACTTACGCCGTCGACATAACTTGTACTATCATATAAACTAACTACAGGCATCTGTTTACAACCGCGGGAAGTTCGTTTCAGATATGCACTCGGTAAAGTTATTCCGAGTTGGAGCAGGAGAGAAAAAGTTTTTGACTTTTCCCTAAAATGAACGAGGTAGAGTTGTCGAGTTTTTTCTGTACAGGGGCGCTTATTTCTTCAATATAATATATTATGCCTCGTGAATGAGTATATAATAAGCCTTCGATTTGCATCCGGCGCAATTCGTTTGTTCCGACGTATAGAGCATTTAAGGTCTGATTATTATTAGTACAAGGCAGATGAGACGAGCGCATTAGAATGCACTTCCGACCGGGGTTTCAGATAAGGAAAAATTTTCTTATATGAGTTGAAAACTATTCATGCTATGAATTGACAAAGCTATTGAAAATAAGGCTATAGCTGAAAAATAAAAAAGACATTTTATTAAAGCGAACTTTATTCAGTAAATTAGAATCAGCAGCGAAATAAGATCGACGAACCGTTCATCAAAAAAAATGATATCACAAAGCTGTAGGTGTGGTGTGATAAGTGCGTTTTTTTAGCGAAATAATTGGAAATCTAATAATAATGTAATTGATGTCTCTTCGTGTTCCAAACACTGCATCCATAAATGATCGATATAACACAATGACACACGGACGCTATAGAGACAAAGCGTTTGCCTATTGTATAAATCTCTCACTTGAGTATCTCTCTTTACACTTCCGTGAACCATTGTATTGCATAACTGGTTTGTATTTTTGGTTAAATAGGCTCAAAAAGCAGGTAGTGAAACGCTGGAGGGAATGTGTACGTTTTTGTTCGTTTCTTTTTTTCCTTTGTTTTCTCGTAGACGCATCGTCTATAACAGTCGCTTTTTGCCGGTTACTTCTGCTTAAATTTCCCCTGCTCACTCGATCGCTCGCTTCCATCAATCCTTGACAAGTATTTGCTTTTAGGAGAATGCTGGTCAGTATGGGTGGTAAATATGTACGTATGTTCGTTGCGGTCATGTTATACCTAATCAGGAAGGAAGTGTAATCATCATAATAGTGCTGGGTTTAACAGCCAAAGGAAATTGGTTAAATCCAGTAGCAAAGCTTACGCAATTGAAGATTACGTAAGAGTCCTGCAAAAGAGAAAGTCAGCTTTCGTTAAGTTCTAAGTTTTCCTTTTGATGATCTAATTTACAAGATAAATAATTGGCTTCGAATGCCATAGGGAGAGTGCGGTGACGTTGAAACGCTGGACGCTGCGACCTGGTTTAGTATAGATCATTGCAAATTGCTCGGTTCTTAAAGATACCGTCCTTGCAATACGGCAGTGACAACGTACTTTCTTACCTACTAAGCCTAAATGTAACATGGAGATCTGAACTTAAACAGGCATACTTTGGTCACCCAGTGAAAATGCGAATGACAGTTGGAAGAGTGATTAATATAAACATAATATTTTCTCTTGTTCATTATCTATATTTAGCCTTCTCGATCGTCGTCCATCGTGAGAAGAACAATCAATTATTGGAAACGTTTCTGGGATATAATAGAGCAATGACTCTCTGTCGATCGACTCATTTTATTATTATTTATATATATTCCGAAACCTTTATATTTCGGAAAAAAGAAAAATTTGTCGGAAAATATTTTAATACTAACTTTGCCTACGTTCTCGATTGTCTGAAAATCTATTGGGATTAGCTTCAATTTCTCAAGAATTCAGTTCTCAATTTAACGGTCGATCAGGCTCCAGGGAACGCACCAATGTGTGCCTTTAACGGCATTTGACATCGCTGCTGTTTATCTGTCGTCCATTAGATCATCGATTTGTTATGGATCCAATAGAAATTGCAATTCATTGGATGCGTGTGATACTAATTAACAGTAACCAGTTGACTTAAAAATAGCAGACAATCAGGTTTCGGCTGAGGAGTGTCTTCGGCAGAATAACTGTCACCGAATGCTATTGCTGATCATTTGAAGAAAACAAATAGAAAGCAAATGGTTTCATTATTTATGTTTAGTTTCGAATTGATATTTCTATATATTGATATATATATATATATATATATATATACCGCCTTCAACATAAGCATCAGTCGAATAAAGATCGCTCATCACGACAACAGATGAGAACAAAGATTGGAAGAAAGCCTAGGAATATCTTCTGAACAGTTCCGTTACCTGATCCATATGGCCGTGCAAATATAGAGTGTTATATGAGAAAACGCATGTTATTAATATTATTGTTGTTATTAAATGTAGTAGTATCATTGTTTTGCCGAATGTATGCCTCCTTTGCTCATTTCATTTGGGGCAAAAGATTTGAAGAAGTGACAAGTGCTTGGCTTTCCATATCTTTACGGTTGAATACCAACTAGGAACTATCAATTGGCATACGTGTCTCATCCTTTACGTCTAACAAAATACCATATTAACAATTGATCTATGCGAACATCATAAAAGCATCTTTCGAATGTACTTTCACCAACGTATATACTGCTGATTTCATTGGGTTAAGAGGTGTGATTATGACATCGTCCTGCATAAGCGACATGAGACAAACAGTTTGTGACAAGTTACTTCAACTCGTCGCGGGCATGCTCTTTAGTTTTATTGCCGATGAATGCACTTTGCAAAACGTTCCCCGAGCTATTTATCTCAGTTTTCGCACTGAGGACTGGCGTTGAACCTCGGTCTCATAGAATTATCAGAACAACAAGAAGAGATATTGTTGGCCCTCATTACGGCACCGAATATAGACAGCGCCCTTGTCCTAAAGGCTCTAGCGTGACGCCTATTTAACTCAAGCGAAATATCCAACCCATGCGCCAAATCCAGGATTCATGTATACGCTTATTACTACCGTGCCTCGTCAAACGCATTAACGAGCGTGAGAGGTGCCATCGTCTTCGAAGTGTTCGGAGACACACATAGAAGCAACAGAGAGACCAAAGGTGTTTGCGCACTTGTCAAGATTAAAAACTCGGACAAAGATTTTGAACCGCGACTATCTTTTACAATGGAACAGCGCGCCGCGATCTAACAGGCATGAGCCGACATGCTGCCTGCAGAGCAAATAGATGAACTCGAATGCCTTGAGCAGTCCTAACTATCCTGAAAAGTGCACGAAGGCGCTTTGCCAAAAGCCCCTTACATCTTCTAAAAAGCAACGGTTACCGCAATGCTTTTAGTACATCTAAAACAGCTAGGAACGGACTTTATTTTTCATAAGACGTTTGAATTTTATCACAATACAGCACGTAAGCTTTTGCAAAGGTAATCCGTCTACCACACTTGCCGATTTCCAGCATTCGTCTCTCAGAGAACCCATCGATGCTACAGAGAACCGACTCAGAATTCCGGATTTATCGATAGTGCTGATGTCGATTCTGGTGTCAATGACCGAACGTCCAGGTATCTGGGAACCTGAACAAAAGCTATTCGAAACTACCCACAAAAACATCCAGAAGTACAGCAAACTCTGATGACATATACACCCTTATCAGAGAAGCTAAACATGAAGACGGCATTGGCGGAAAGGTTGTCCTAAGAGAGAGAAATTGACATCAAGCAGATTAAAGCTGACATTGGGGCACGCAAAGCAAATAATGGCTAGAGTCCATTATTGAGAAAAGCCCTACGGGTTATCTCTTTGCTGACCATGTGCACTCCTGAGTGCAAAGGGGCGTTACGTACTGGTAGTTAGTTTTTCAGGGAACTAGTATCTATGGAAGCGACACATGATTTTCTAATTATATATTAATATTTTATAAGTAGAGAATGAAGTAGTGAACATTTTCTATGTATATGTAGTAATACGCAAGTTTAAATCGAAAACAGTAAAAAAATGTTGCCCCAGAAAAATATTACTTTTAATAAACGTAATAAATGAACGAGCAATACATCGGACTTCGTGTTAAAAGGTAGCCTTACATTACATTCCTAGAGCAAAACAAAGAGTCAGTTGGATTCTCGCTTTGCAAGGCAAAACCTGTCTATATGCCCCCAGGTGCTTGACAAATATTATTAGCTTGTAGCTAATCGATCTAGCGGGAAACAGTGACAGGAAAACTACCAAAACGTGCTTTTCCATTTAAGAGCTACGCATGTCGTATCCGGCGGTTTTATTTGCCCCCTTCTTTTGAGCAGAGGTAGGCCTGATTCCCCCTTTTTAGCAACGCTCAGGCGATAAAAGTGACTGTGCCGATTGCACTGCTTAAGCACAACGATGTTTCTGTCTTTACGGCTTATATCACAGAACGATACATTCAATTCGCAATTTTCACCACGGCGAAAATATGGTTGTCATTTGGCGTAACTGAGGAACGGGTGTGGAGGGGACAAACTAATGGAAGGCTTCAGAGTGGAATGAATCTCTTAAACTCTCGAACATACCTTTTTATTATTCCCTCAAAAAGAAAACATTCAGTATGGAAGTATAAGTACTCTCTTATCGTTGTTTCAAAGAGCATTAATTAAGCCGTAAGTAGTAGACGAAGAAGCATAATTCCTGATACGTGCCAATAAAAAAAAAAAAAAAAAAACGTAACACATTGGTCGCGTTTTTGATATCGTTTCGGCTATTATTTAACATAATCTGATAATAAATCTGTAACTAGTGTTATACACCTTATACGATTGCCAGTGTCAGTTGACAAAACTTGTGACCTGTGTTGTTTAGCGAAGGGTTTTCAGCGACCGACTAACCCACCGATATTTCACCTTTGTTCACAACTCTTGCTATTCGATTTTTTGGCTTTAGTTGACGAACTACAGGCGTTGTGGGTTTTTTTACGCATAGACCGCAGTGATGCTATTTTTCTATTCGCGTCAAACCTTCGTCCGCCGCACCTCCCCACCTAATGCCTCACATCGAAAATCTGATGCGCCATTTCGGTGGCAACAGCCGGTTGAGGAAGTATCGATGCTTTAACTAACAGAAAAGCTCACGCAGGTAACATGTATGTACATTGTCGTCGGAGCTCGATCCTTCAGACTTATAACGCTTATAATATTTATATCATTGTACAAAACTAACAGCTGAAAAAAGGATCCCACCTCCAACCATAATGAGATCTACGTTGGGCAGGATTTGTTTTGGTGGAACTAGCGAGACAAACAGCAAATGGCGGGCAAATTTTATCTCGGCTGATTTTTCGGTAATGACGTTTGGTAAAACAGAAAGAGTCTGTCACCATATTTTTTGGAAAATAAGAAAGGCCAAAGGAGACGAAAACTGATGCGACGACATACATACATATGTAGAATGTGGTTAATGTTTGAAGACTAAGACCCCTTTACAAGTACGAGATGTATTTGCATATAAAGCCGTTGAGATAATAGAGAACGAGTATATTCACGCGACGAAAGGTCTGTTAGGCGACTTGCCCTCGTTTAGAATGAAGTTCGCTGAGTTCACTTTTTAAGTTTAGCTCAAATCGTAATAGATTTCATTTTCATATTTGAATAAAGAACATTTTCGAACAGTTGTTATTGATTAAGTACAATAATTCTCCAGAAGTTATTAGTCTTTTGATTACCTTTTTCAGCTTATCATAAATATAAATCGTCTCCTATAGAGTGGTCTTCTACGTTGACATTTTCCTGCTTTGTTGAACGAAAATTGTTTCCGCCTCTCGGGTAGCCTTCCTCAGGGGAAATATTTTAATCTTCAATTTAGTGGTGTTGATGATATTAGACACATTATGTAACAGGAAACGTATGCCCTACCCGTGCTTCTCGCGTCATTTCTACAGAGGTCTTCAAGGTCAAATTAGATGAAAAATATAGCATTTGTACGGAGGGTATTAGACATCGGTAAATCTGCTAAATATTGCCGCCAAACACATTTCAACTATACTAGTAAACATAGTAGCAAAAGTAAACCCAGTTGGCATTTTTTTTTGCATTGTACATACTAAAATGGTTCTCCGTGATACCCTATTCAAGCGCAATCATTTGGGCCATATGCGACAAAAGGAAATCGCGTCATCGTCCGATATAAATAAATAGCTGTAAAGCAGAGCATTGGTGAGGAGTCTACTTAACACATTTTTCACACATTCATAGTTCAAGCGTAACGCATCTATCATTTACGGATCTGAAACCGGGCATAGGTACTCAATTCCTTTCGCACTGGAAACGGCCTATTGTCTAAAGCAATGTAGCACCGGAGGTAAACTTTTATTTGAATACACTTTAAATATATGCACGATGCTAAGATATTTGTAGAAATTTCATAACGGATGATAATAAAAAAAGATACAGGTTGGCCATAACCACTTCCGTTGTGTTCTTCAAGAAATCCAGTGTTGAGCAGTAAAAAACTCCAGTTTCCTTTCTACTTACTGTTAAAGCCAGGTAGCAACTTCGCATTACCATATGAGAAAAACTTCTCAAAAAAAAAGTTGTTGGCTATGTGTCTTCGGCGGAGCTCACCATATGCTTAGGCCAATGCCGATTCTGCTGAGACGAAGCAATCGTACAGTAAAAGACATCTTACGTCTAATGCATCCATGTTTTCGCCATATACTTTTTCTCCCGTTGCTTTTTTCCCTTCGTGCCCCCGAAGTACGAGAGGTCATCGAACATAAGCGTGTGCGCGGAGGGGGAAATAATAGAGAAACTGGTTTCATTTCGCGCTAATGGATTGCCACGCAGGGCTTCCGAAGAACGTTATATGTTAGCTCTGTGCTTTGTGCTACTACTTATGAAACCATCTTATGCTGTCCACTGTTGTTACGGTTTTACTAGGCTGACAGTTCGCCGAATCTGCGTGAATTAGCTAAGAAGCAAAAAATGGGAGGGCACTGTGAGGGAGAATCCCCAGGGGGTAACTTGGCAGGAAAACCCATTTGATTTCGACCCGATCTATGTTTCTGTTTAGAAGCATACTATGGCGGCTGGTCGTTGAGGTCAAGCTTTAATGTCCGATGAATGGTTTCATGTGTAGCTAGATCAAGCAGCAAAGATTGCAGCCCACGGCAGTGAATTCGAATAGTTAAATGTAACGTTCACATTTACCGATTAATATCGATGGCCTAAATATGGGTTAGCGACGTTCTAGGTATATAACTACCCTTGTTACTGCGGCTCGGATTAATACGGCTAACAAAACAAAACTGGTTGATAATGGCGAAACCGATACGCCTGGTTCAGTTGAAGATCAAAGAGATACCAGATGACAGGCCGGAGTAGCTTGAAGTGAAAGTAATTTATTGCCAAAAAACCTTGCTTCGCTCGTAGCGACACCGTCAATAGGTTAAAAATACCAACGGACTGCCCAGCCCTTTGATTCAGCTAGTGCATGTCTCATAGATTGTAAATAAATGTTTTTAGCTTGAAATAGCATCTTAAAGGTTGTGGACTGATGCTACTTAACGAATGTCCATGTGGAGCACGATAGGATAAACAAGCGTAATTCATATCTTATCGAAAGCAAGCCTCGATCAAACGTAATTTGGTCATAGACAATCGGACAGTGTCATGCAAGTTCACGGCCCGACAACGATGAACGATCGCTGCCAATGTATGATATTTGTTCGCCCGCTGAGAGCAACCGGAAATAAATACAGTAAAATGAGGTACGTCAAGGACCAAGTGATCGTTTTGACTTACGAACCACCGGCAATTTTTAAGGCCCAGTCTGTTCCCTCGAAGACAACCGGCACTTGGGTGCCTGCGTCCTACTTTGCCAACGAAATATTCGATTCCAACTTAACAAACATTCAGATAGCAGGAGTTCGTGCGGTCGTGCGTAGCGTTACATAGCAGCAAAGACGAAACAGCCATCTAATTTTATTCTTTTCCGCCCTTGAAATAGACTTCTGTGCTCTGTCATATCTTATTACAGATGTTATTGCGTGAGAGACACTATCTATCAAACGCCTGCAGCCACGAATGGCTAGCGAGTCTCGCCTGCATCCAGTGTACAATTTGTTCTAAACAATCGCAATCGTTGCTGGCGGGGACTCTAGGAGACTCGACAATGCTGTCGCCGTTAGAGAGAAAAATGAAAAAACGTTAACCTCAGTGTTCGATACCTCTAACTCCTTTTAGTTCTGTGTCCTCCCAGGCACATACCGATTCTTCCTCCTAAATCTAACAACCCTGTGCTTGGCGGGTCTCTATCAGCTTTCGGGCTCGACTTGAGAGATTGCCACCACAGAAAGAAGATAACGAATGAGAAAAAGGAGAAGCTGTATACAGGCACAACCATACATTACAGGCATGTCGAAGAATAAAAACGTGGAAATGTTAGAAAAGAGAATCTGGTCCCCCTTTTTGCTGAGGCAGAAACAGCCGAAACTAGATGGAGTATGGAAGGAAACAGTCTGGTTTGCTTGTCGTTGCTGTTCTGCGTTCGGCTAAATTATGTCATCCTGTTTTGCCCACGCAGTGCCCAGCAGGCTAAATGTAAAATGTGACTAAATATCAAAATGAACAGGTCTCAAAGCTGCAATGCTATTCCTTTCTTCCGCTTTTGCTTTCTTGTCACCGCTGCATACACAAAAGTCTCCGAATGGCGACCGGGCGTGCTGAACGGCCCCCCATCAACGGCACACAGCGAGAAACTGGCGTAAATAGAGTAGGAACTAAAAGACTGAGCTTGAAGAGAACAACGAAAAAAGCGATTTGACCCAGTGCAACGACAGCAGACGAGGTGGCGGAGGGCATAGGTTGGTCGAACGACGCTGTTTGGGCCTTGTTCGTGTCCCTGTCTAGCTGGGTTAGTGTCACCAAACATCACACGAATGTTAGTGCAGACCGAAAGGTTGAATAGGGCAAGATTCAAAAGCTTCCTAGTACATAGCATAGACAGGGGGACAAATAGTGCTTATGTTCTTCCACTATCTGACAACATTAATTTGCGATGCTCGTCTTTGACACTGAGATGGCAACGTCTGCAAAAAAGAGAGGCGAGGGTAAGAAGAAGCTATTTTTAATATCAGTGCGATAATACTGGATAGGCGTCGACGTACACGCGGTGACAAGAAATAGTACGGAACGTGTCATGATCTAGCAAACACAGAGGTGGGGAGATAAAACGATTGAGCTTATCTATCGTAAGTACTGCAATGTTAAATGATAATAAAAGTGGGTTTCGGGGTAGTCATGAACGATAGCTGTATAAAGTAGCTAAACAAACGATAACTACTGCCGAAAAAGAATTGGGGAAACATTAATATGCATTTGATTGGAGCTAAAGCTGAACTTCTGAGCGAAAGAGCCAGAAACCACGAGTTCCAGATCTACCATGGACGTACTCTACAGGAGATACATTACTAAATACAGCAGGTTTTATTTGGAGACAAATTGATGTTACGGAAAGCTGTTTCCACATATTGCTTCCGGGACAGCAGGCATATATCTGTTATCTGTGGTATTTCTTTGTATCGTAAGCAAATGAATCGCCTAAAAACTGCATGACCGTTCCAGTCGGATGCATAGTGTAGCACCTAGCATAATACGGTAGGGGTTTATTTTCTTTAAATTATAGACATGGACAGATTCTACTCTGTTCCTTTCTTTTAACAAAAAAAAAAACAACTGCCAAATCATTTAGGTAAACGTTACTATTTCTAATTAATAATGCGACAAATAACAACCTTTCGCTAAACCGCTTTTGGGTTTCACAGTTTAAACCGCACGCAAATAGATCACCAAGTTGAACCAGCTGGCTATAGCTTTCTATGCAGTCACATTCATAGATGACGCGACAGATCCTCCTTTACTCTAAAATGTAAATTATTTACCGTTTTCTGTTTTCCTCTTAAACTACAGTAATGATATTTAAAGTAATTTAATTTCGAACGTAACTCACACTTGTTTGTCTTTTCGCAACGTCCGACTTTTATGGTATCGTTATCGTTGTCATCTTAGTTGGTATCATTTAACGAGCCTTTGAGTTTAATTTGACTTTATGCCCAGACGCTCACACTGAACCAAGCAAGCGACCTTCCTTTGCACTCCCACGTAGGGGCCGAGCATTTCGTTCGTACGAATAAGAATTTAAACACTAACGCGCTCCTCCGCAGCTCTCTCCCATTGCCGCTCTATTATAGAAATTACGTAGAACACCACAGACTTGAAGAAGCCTGCCCCATATCCGTCTAATACGTTTTTATGTATTTTTTTATGTATGTTTTTACAATTCAACTCAGTTTATCCTAAATGCGCCCCCCATACCTATGTTTTTACCTTTCTAGACTAGCTGGAGTATTCCTTCTTCTGATAAATTACCTTACCAGACTCTATATGTTTTTGACTTACATGCGGCTTATGGGCTGGTATGGGGCAGAAAAAGCAGTAAACGTCAAAAAAGGCCTCACGAGGCCTTAGAGGGAGATTTACAATAATAAACAGACAGACTTTGGCGTCTGCGTCGGAGGAGCATAGAGGCGTTGGCAATTAATGCTGCACTCTTCTTTGACTTCACAGCCACAGGTGGGACCAGTGTTGACTCCGCCCCTCGAAGATGTTGGCAGAGAAAGACGGCAACTCGGAGGACGTTGTGGGCGCGACTGCGGGTACGAGGCTGGGGCAAAGTTCCTAATCAGGCGTATTTAGTTTGAGATGTATAAGTTAACCCAAGTTGGAACCGAAAGCACTACTGAGATTGGCTATTGAAAACAGTGCGAAGCTGTTGTGAAAGGAAGCGTCAGCCAGATGAGCAGGAAATGCGGAGGAATGAACGAAAGCTGTTTGCTATTTCCGGAAACAAAGGAGGAAGCGAAAGTAATGAGCCCCAATGAGTTTCGCCCTGACCAAGCAGACAGCTTGCTAAACTTACCATAGAAAAAAATAAGCAAGGTTAGAGAAAACCTTTAAGAGGACTATATATGGTCCAAGCAAAACCACATTAGATCTAGAGAAAGGCGTAAGTAAAGGACTACATGATTGGTAATGGATAACACGAAAGCGGTGGACATACTGCGAGGTGGAGGGGTCTTGGGAGAGTCAAATCTTATGGAAGAAGAATTTTTTCAAGCTAGATTCTGGCGCGTGCTTTCGCTAAGTATGTAAGCGCCGATGGCAGGCACAACGTTTAATAGCTTCATGATAGTAGAAAAGGCAGATTTACGGGAATAGTTACAATAGCAACGACTTTCACTGGCCACATTCTCGTGCCGTCTACGCTAAAGCTGCCATTGCAAAGGCGGGTCTGAAAAGGTATTGTAAAGCTGGTTACGGCCGGTTACCCACAAATGACTGCAATTACTAACTTTGCTAGGACAGTTCTGGCCGGTTGAAGCTGGGCGTGAGTTAAAGCGGTAGGCTTAAGTCTAAAATGTGGTGTGAAAAGCAAAGGTCGGATAGGCAAGACTGTAACATGGGAACTGGCACAAGAGTTCGTGGTGAAAAAGTATGAAGGGATAACAAGATTTTAGAGAAGCTATCTCAAGCGTGACTTCAGAATAGCGAAGAAGAAAGCGACCGGGCCTCATCATTTGGAATGCCAGAAGCATCATGGCACAGTAGAAAGTGCTTTGCACGAGGGCCTACCATTGAAATATTAAATGTGGAAAGGACAAAAATAGAAAGGACGGAGAGGATAAACCGGATACGGATCTGTCCCCAATATAGCAGCAACAGCCGCAGAAAAAATCTGACGTGTGTGGCGAAACCGTAGATGCCCGTCAGCTGCTCAACCGCTGGCAACGTCAAGGGGTAGCGTAAATCAATGCTACGTTTCGTACGTTCAACGGCGGTGCTGGCCGTCAAGCTTGCTTCAAACGATTGACGGCCTCCGGCACGAGACGTGTATCTACATTTAAATTGAATCTCCAGCGCACAGGAAGATTTAGTAGACAAATAGATATGTTTCCAGTGCAACATTACCGGGAGTAGCGCGGCGTACCTGCTAAACAGTATATGGGCAAGAAGAAGATATGTGTACAATTAAAACGAAAAATAATGGACCGAAGTGTTCATTAGGGTTAGCTCATGGTATATATTGAATATGTAGTTGTTCGGGGCAAGATACAATCAAGGGGCATTTAGAGCGACTACCATCTGAATTACAATTCGAATGTGGGGTCTCTTATTTCGAGTTTTACATCAGACAATAGAAGCGAAGTGTGCCTATGCCCAGGTTCAAACCTAGAGCACAACATGTCCCTAAGATTAGTAGGTGGATACGTTACCCGCTAAGCTGTCACAAAAACATTGGGCCATATAATGTTTCGAATTTTACGTCCCGTATTGCATCCTGTCAAACGGTTGGCTCCCGGCACGAAACGAAGTGTGTCTACGTCCGGGTTTAAATCTGAGTCTAACGAATACGAAGTAGCTTAATAGACTATTATGAAGTAAGACTTGTAGACGACAGGGTTGTCAGTGGATTAAACTGAACAAGTTGAGCGGTAGGAAAAATAAACATACCTCACATGATTAACTATTGAATGTAGTTACGTATATAAGCACCGAATTGCTTTATCTACACGCATCGTTTAGTTGTTTTTAACATGATTTAAAGCAGCCACTTTTCATATGTTTCAACAAAAGACATAGGTCGTCCAGGTCACCGCGTCAAATTATTACCACACCTATTACAACTGTAGCTATGTCTAAAATCTTCCATTGTTCCGGCTCATGTTTGATAGTTTCTGCGTTGAATCGATGCAAAGCACATACTAAAACTAAAAAAAAACAAAATGTAACCTGTGATGAAATGCATGGACGGGTAGTTGCCCTCCGGAGCAACACAGTATCGCCTACGTGTTTCGGTAGTACTATTTGATCCTTGGTGACGTAATCAGGCCTACCATGTCAAATATATCCAGCGCACTGTATATTGGTTTCACGATATGGGCCATATTGCACAACATAACGATGGAGGCACGAAAAAATTTAATGCAAACAAATAATCTATAAACACCATTGTGCAGAGGTTTTTCTCAGGATCAGTTAAGAAACGAACGCTAACTAGACCAAGCTATTTTTAGCTAACTAACATTTTCTATCAATGACGCTTTTCGCTAAATCCACGAACAGCTTTGTGGTATTTCTATGAGGAATAGTCGAGAGTAAAGTGACGGACTATCTGCTCTGAGTGTCTACGGGCTTCTGCTTTATTATCAGGCAATACCTATTGAAAGCATCACAAGTGATAATATCGCTATAGAAACGTATTGTGACTCGAAAGTATCAGCATTTTTGCAAATGTTACTTTACCTATTAGTTCCTAAATTCCAAATACAACGTCCGTATGGCCTTTGATTAGAATTGAATAGCTTTTCCACCCTAGCAAACATTAATTACCTAGTAAGAGCTCTTCATACAAATAGAGACTTCCCTTAAAGGTTTAGCGTATCATGAGTTTACCCGCCACCTGTTGGAGAGGTTCCTTGTTAAATCACTCCTAACCTAATTAGGGACACTTTTGTAGGTAGTCGGCTGAAAAGGCTACAAACAGTAAGCAGAATTTCAATAAAATGAAATAATTATGCAGGGATATAAAGTGATGCAGGAAAGCTGTCACGTCTCGAATCCGTGGCACTCGGCTGCAAGGCTTATGATGGATGGATTTCTAATGACCTTACCAGGGGACGCTCTTTTAAAGCGGATTTTAACTAGTATACTGAACTGTATTCTAAGCACGAAGTGTTCTGAGTATGAACATGAAGAGTGTGAAGTCAACGCCGGTTTCAGAGGTTAATGCCTCAAGATGAAAGATCTGCTAACCTTTATCGGGGCAGAGAGGCAGGTTTATCTATCTTAGCTAATAAAACAATTGCTATATATCATATAGTGTTTTACGAATCGTACATACTACAATGGTGGCAATTTATCTTTAGATCCTACCGCCGACTTGCACTGCCCCACTGATATACCGCATGAATTACACAGAACCAAAAGTTCGCATGCTTCCTTAATATATCTCGGACACACAAGTATCCTCTGTCGTGGAAGAAACTGCCTAATTTTTATTAGGTCGCAAAACCTTTGAAACAGATTTTAAAGTAACCGCATGTAGTTTTCATGTAGACTCCCCGTCATTTATCTCATTTGATTTTATTTTCAGCCTATTTCTATACGACTTTCGGGTCGTACATCAGTGGCGCCGACGCTTCACTTGTGGTTAATTAATCATAATGATTTACTTGACTAACAAATTTACCAGCTCAAAACCACATCTATCTGCATATGGTTAGCCAGATTAGGCACTAGCGCCGACTTCATCCTGCAGGCTCGGCTAGACTCCGGAACATTCTGAATAAGCAAGAACTTTCAACCATACGTAACTGATAATTGGAAACGTCTCTGCTGTGAATTGCCCCTTGCTTCATTTTCATACTGGCACCCACTCAGTTTTTGTCCAGATGTCTGCCGGAGGCCCGAATGCTACAACGGCTTAAAAAATGGCTTTCAATAGAGAATAATGAGAGTACAAGTGAATTTAAACTGATGTACGGTAAAGCCAGTTTAGCTTAAACAAAAGCAATGCTTAACTACCTTCCATAAATGGCGGCGCTTTTGTTAAATAGATAGGCTCAAATGCATCTATTTACCAAAACGTTTGAATCATCTAATACTTGCTTTTAGGTCATAGACCGTCTTCGTGTTTAACAATTCTAAAACGTTTGCTCAATTCCTGTGTTCTCTACACTGAACTAGCAATTATAGTGGAAATTTCGGTAGCCCGAAACAACTAGCTATTTACATTGCTAATACAACTGGGACAGTTACTTCTTAAATTGTTTAAATTGCCCCAGCGTCAAAGCCTTGTTATGCCATTGCAATCAAGCATCGCATTTAGGAGGAACACCATTTTAAGTGGGCATCTTTTGTAGTTTTGCTAAGTATAGCGTCATATTCCTTTATACAGTTCACTATTAACAGGTGTGATGAGCCGTCTCGTCGTCCCGCACACAATAGAACGGTATGCTGGCCATTTTCTTCATCATCTGGCCTTTGCCTTTTGCCTACGCTGTGCTTAAAAGACCTAGCGGGATCAGGCAACGACAAGCCCAACAACCGCTGTCTTTCTCCACTATACTGGCACATAACCCGGCTAACTGATGGTGGGGAGAAATGAGACCCGCATTACAGATTATGCTGGTCCGCCACAACATACGGTCGCAGACAGGGCGCTCGCCTATATTCCAGGCTAAGGCTCAAAACGTAATTCCATTAGTGAGAAACATATGGACGAAGTTGCAATAAAGAATCCCTATTTCGCTAAAGCAAATTAGCAAAAAGATGCCATTTCGAAGAAACTAACGAACAAAAAGAAGATTTTAACGGGATGACTGAAACAAAGTACAGAAAGAGAGAGAAAGAAGTGAAACAGGATATTTTGTGCACATCCGCCCCAACGGGATGGTGCTGATACATCCCCGTGTCGATTCGTTTGCTTTGGACCCCGGGCCTTTCTGAATTGAAGCCGAGAAACCTTTAACGAAAAGGCGGAACGACTATTATACCTAAACATATTCCCTTTTTCTGTCTTCATGATTGTAGACATGACGGGAAAGGGAGAATTAAGGAGGGAAGGAAAAATATGGTCTGCTTCGATTAAACAAATTACCTCTTTTCCTCAGCCACTGACCTCTTGTTTAAAAGGTTTAAAGGTAGATCTGGAAAATTTATTTAGATTGACAGTCGAGGACTCCGATTATTTAATTTGATGATGGCTTGATGGGTCGAAGTACTTGGTTAAGCTATCGTACTTCTACACAGAACGTCCTTTTCTCAGTGAGCAGTGGAGTGCAAAAATTACGGGTATCCCGCTGAAGTATAGAGATCTTTCCGCGCGTTTGTATCGTGTACGTCCTATGAAACTATCAATGAGTACTTCAAATGTACTAAATTCTACGTCAATTCTGTCAATTTAGGAGTAACCGACGGACAGAGAACATATGGCGGTTTTAACAAATTATCTCTGGCTAATAGCTGACCAGTGTGTGGTGTAAAACTGGAGAATAATACTGAACTTAATATGGGATAGGATAGCAGCAGAAATTGCAAACCGAAAAATGCGAACAAAGGCGGCTGAAATTTACTAAGGCTTTATTGAATGTTTTTTTTGTACATTAAATTTTGTTTAACATCTTTTTAGCTGCTAATCCAATTACAATAGATAAAAATCTTGAACAAGGCATTAGCTCATTATGGAGAATGGAAGCTCGATACGCAATTATGTCAATGCAACGTAGTCTACGCTCTTTTAATACGCATTACTAAATTACCAGCAATCTACGTAGCAATCTAAGTGTACGGTCTGCGTGGTCAGCTGTTCGCTTCCATATTGAAAGCTTACTTAAGTTGATACCAGCTCCCATTGGAGGTCGTACGGACATAATTCATTCACAAATTGGCTTAAACAATTGATCTGTCGTCAACTTGTATTCACCCATAGTTTGGACTTATAAACCAAACTATTGTTATTGCTTAATGCTCGTACCCCTGACTCTCCCTGCGTAAACGAAAAGCTGACAATTACTTCGATCTCCCACTACGTACGTCAAGCAACGGGTAGTGCGATATCCTTTCTTTTGATCTCCTTCCCTATTCGGGATAAGCTATAAATACTATAATAGTGACGTAAAGCCAAACAGAAGAAAAATCGATCTGCGACACAATTTCCAAGAGAGTATTATTCCTAGTCAAAACCTATCCTTGGCCAAATCAAGGTCGCCTCATTCTACCCAACCTTGTGAACTGTGACTTGATCCCCAGACGGTATTTCAATTGCTTCAATAATGTCTTATGCTGTTATCGTGTCCCTAGTAAATTGCGCCCATGCCATATTTACTATTATTTCGTTGTTGTCTATAGCGTTGAGCATGAGATGCTATGTACTTTAATGGCACTATGCCTGAGTTCTCCTATTTTTACTGCGAATCCTTCTCACTCCAGGTGGAAGTCGCTTCGGCCGGATGTCACGGCCATGGTAAGAGTTGGATCTGGCGGCGAAGTTGTACGGAGAGCAGGGGAGAGAAGGCAAACGTTGAGTGGGTGCAAGTACGACCACTATGACAGTGGCATTACTGGATTGAGAAGCCAAGATTGTAAGTGGCCCCTCGTTTTGGGAAAAGGGCGCTGAGTGAATCAAGATCGAGCGAGTTGAACAGATGTAGCCTCAACGATCACTGACCAAGGATGAGAACAGCATGGAACATAAACGTAAATATGTGTGTGTTTTCTCAGTAATTCGGTCCACTTTTCCTAATGTCACCGCCGCCGACGCGAAGCTGGAAAACGACGCAGGTCACTTAGTAAATTGCTCTGTCTGCAATAGTCGGCCATGAAATTTTAGAGCTCAAAGGGCAGCTCTTCTTGCAGATGCCTAGTTGCGGGGCTATGAAGAAAGGAGGGAGTGGGAACGACGGACAAAGAGGAAGAAAGTTACGACTCACGGTTACGAGTTACGATTCTGTAGTCAATTCAACGATGAGAATATATGTGACAGACAAAATACTTTATAGATCGTAGTATAAAACTGACGTCATTTGGCGACGTTGTTTCGGGAGATATATCCAGGTAGACCCCGCTAAAACGAAATTCGACTTTTACTATATTTGTCGAGCTCTGATCACTACACAGTTTTCTGGTGCGGTGCACCAATCTAATTATAGTAAGGTAAATACCTGCCACATATTAGAGGGCTTGCGCTGCAGATGTTGTCCACATTCGAAGAGTTCCGCGGATTCATTCGAAATAATTCCTCTGTATTCTGTATTTCTGAACGCGGGATATTTAAATTTTCCGTTTGTAACGACTCTTTAGGCAAGGATACCCGCTGCATTTCTATGAAAGCATGGATACTCTGAATTAGTGGCCACATCACTTTTCGCGTATCTAAATAGAATATAGCGTACACGATCCGTTTTTTTGCGCCCGTGCATCGATTGCAACACTTTACACAAGCCAACAGTCAGTGGCCAAGATCTACTAAGTTAATGAACATCAATCACTCACTTCTATCGAATGATGACTTTCAATAGACGACTACAAGAATCGTGAGGTCTATAAACCAGTGATTTTTAGTATTAGATTTGCATTTAATAGAAACGCTGATGAAAGCAACCAAACAAGCCAAATAAACAATAGCCCAAGTTATCATAAAATATTATCCTGTTTCACCACATATCCGTAAACAGGTATTCAGTTTTCAATATCATTTAGTACGCTGTTCTACTTCATGGATGTACTATGAGCTATATTAATTCTATTGCTTTCTGTTAATGGGGCAATGTCATTCTTCGCTGTGTTGTTGGTTATAACCGCCGTCGTAAACGATAACCCACCGAAGAAGGAATATAAATCTAAGCATTTTCGATCATTGCTTCGATATAAGTTTATGACACTTTAAGCTGTTCTAATCTGTGCGCGCCTGCAATGTATTACCGTTTTTCCATCCTTATTTATTCTAGTCAGCATATACACAGTATAACTCAATCCCTGTCTATTATATGAATTCTCCTAATTTCTAAACAGAATCTTAACTTCATCCCTCGTCATCAAGTTTATAATAGTCGTCATACTATTAACTGTCAGTCTGTTATGCTAGCTGCAAGATCTTACCGTCCATAAGGAATAAGAGCAAGGCCTTCGGCACAAACCAACGGAACTCCTGGCGGCCTGTTCCCTTAGCGACTCATTCTCCATTAGCAGTATTGAATAGCCATTACATAGAATTGTGTGTGTGTGTGACTATGTGTATGAATGTTAACATAGAGATTATCACTATTAGAGTGAACTTTTTTATACCGAATGGCGCGAATCCATTCGATCCTGCAGATTCTCCACGGCAAACCTTCTGATCCAGTATCAGCTAGCCCATTTCTGTTTATAATCAAGAAAATCGACCAAGTAGCTCGAGACTCGTAAACCCAAGAATACCATTTGTTATTCAAACATTTCTTTTTATTACTGCGCAGATATCGTTTGACCTAATACACGTGCATACATGTACGTAGGGTCGTATCCTCGACATGCAAGCTGTATTTATGGAAAACAGATTTTCTCATTATACCTACTGTGACTACAAAAACAACCTGCCTCGTTTCGTAAATTTATCTTCTAATTAAAAACACCACTCGGTTCGTAGGCATCCTAAGTCCGTCCGAATTCGATGGGCCTAAAAAGAGACAATATTTGACATACTGACAGACATTGAAAATTCATATTAAATATACTTCATAAACTGTGCAATATTTCAGAATCTTTGCATTATTTACGCTCAGTACATGGTAAGCGCATCTCAATCGGTTTCTATACAATGTCAAGATGGAAAAGAAATATAGCAAGGTATTGATCAAAAAAACAGGAGGGCATTGTTTTATTTGGTATCCTGCCTGCCACACCTAAAACAGGAGCTGCAGCAACAAACGTTGAACACTATAATGTAAAACAGAAAGGTAGAGTTTTGGATAGGCTGGGCATACCGCAGCGTGCTTGTGAATACGGATAAAGTAAACATATACCCTGGTTTGAGTGAGAGAAAGCTAGCAGACGAAAAATAAGACGAAAGAGAGAAAGGGGATCGGCAGAGCTTCTCTAAAGATACACGCATATCGGCTTCCGTTCTGGATATTAATACAGAGAATAGAAAGGCTTATGTCAACTAAGTAGCTATCTGGGAATCAGGGCAATGGGGAGCGAATGGACTTACTGAAGGAACAAGGATCAAAGGCTGCAAAGAGAGAGAGAGGAAAAAGGGATAAAAAAAAAGCGGGCAAA
This sequence comes from Varroa jacobsoni, assembly GCF_002532875.2. NCBI lineage: Eukaryota > Metazoa > Arthropoda > Arachnida > Mesostigmata > Varroidae > Varroa > Varroa jacobsoni. Next base: position 113,904 of record NW_019214415.1, on the reverse strand, counting down.
GCAAAGGAAAGTGAGGTCGAACGGAAAGACTGACGAAGTACAAGTAGAAGCAGTTCTTCCCGCCACATAAAGACTGGCAGGGACGTGGACGAGATCGAAGTGAAAACCAAAGATATGGAAACCGAAAGAAAGATACGGGAGAAGAAAAACAAAAGAGAGAAATGATACTTTTCCCTATCATTCTCTATTTGGGGCTCGAAGGAGCGGATTACAGACTCGGACTGATGAAAAGCGGAAGTGAAGCGTTGAACGGAACGAGACGATGGCCATCAGGCACTGGAAAACAGCTGAGTAAAGCGTAGAAATGCACGCAGAGATAGCGGTTGGGAAGTTTAAACTAATGGCTTATAGCATGAAAAACACGGGAAACAGGATGATGGTAGTGGGTAAGCAGGTGATGCGCAGTTTGATTCCTTTTCTGTTAGAATAATAATGTGTCTCTCTGCAGTTTTATCTTTGTGTTCGTTTATAATTGAAATCTTAAGTACTTCCTGAAGAACAAGAAGACGGCTCAAGTTTCTTGATAGGATGAATAATGAGAGGCGAAGCTTGTAGATGTAAGATGTTGAATTACATCCCTGTGGCGATGCGGAGGTAGCATACGCGTGTATTGCTAAACATAGAAACAGTTGTTGAGGTGGGGTTTGGGCTCGAAATTGATACATTCGTTCTGTCGCGCGATACGCCACTCGTCTGAATGCCTATCTGAGACAGCAGCATGGGTCGTGAATGTTGAAACATCTAGGACGCCGTATTTTAAAATAACTTAATGATCAGTTAAGTGACATTTATTGTACTAATGCTCTACGATAATCTTCGTTTGTTGTTAGTTAAGACGAAGATTGATTTTGGACATAAAAATCGCTGCTGCTTTCGTTGCTTCCAGGAAAATGATAGTGCTCATTTTGCTGATGGGGACAGATATTGTGGAGTGACGCTGAAATAGGTTCGAATCCTTTTCGCGTATCCGTTGAGAACAAGTTGACTCGGTCGATCGCTGCACTGCAGAAGATCAATCCAGATTAAACAGTACGCTTCTATTAAGAACAGGGTCGCATTATGTAACGAGTCCTTGTCGGATAGTCAGCGGAAATCCGCAAACGATTGTCCTAAGCTGAGTTTGAGACATAATTTTTTCGTACTTAAACTGAATATGTTAGAATGCTTCACATGGCCAAGTAGCAATGGTTAGTAATATCACTCACCTTTTTTCGAAATTATTCTTATTAAAGCGAGTCATAAGATGCAGGACCTTTTTTTCGCAGTGCATGTTGTTGTTTTCAAAGTACCTCGCCGGTTCTTTAGTTCGTGTTATAATAAGCAGCTTTTTTAAAGGTAATACATAAAGAATAAGTTTCGCAGACTAATCGTGGTGTCACTTGTTGTCACTCCAGACTTACGGCTTATTTGTGGCCTACTGTGGGTTTATCTTTCTTTTTTTCGTCTGCTCATTATTAGAATCCATAAACAAATCCACAACTTTATCCTTTAATTTAAATTGCTACGTTTGGCACTCATCTAATTAAATTTAAGCTGACCACAGTTAACTGCTAGCTAGACTATCGCCATCTGCAAATTCTTTCCTAAGCCCGAGAACGAAATTAACTTTTTCGCTATTATGTAGAATCTACACGGCACTTTGCCCTGACCCGAACACCTCTCAGGTGCAACCGGTTCAGCTGCGGAGAATGCTTAGTTGTTTCGTAAAGAAGCGTCGAACGACAAAAAGCACAGCCTGCTTAATGAGTGTAGAAGTAACACCCTTCTCACCGTTAAATCCGTCAGGTCGATTTTGAAAATTTCCTTACATATGCCAATACACGAAGTATACGAGCGTATACGCATACGGCCAGTAATACTATAATACTTATGTATACCCTAGAGTTAAAGTCATGGAGCAGAACCCACGATATCCAAACTAGTATCGTAAAATAGTTTTCCGGGGTACGCTGTAAAGCAGCAGTGCGTAAGGCAAAAGTGTGCTTTCCGAAAGTGGAGATAGATATGACACAATATGGAGCACAAATAGTAGCTTGGCTGAGGGAGAGAAAGAGGGGTCAATAAAGTTAACCTGTTTCGCTAAATTGGCGTCTGCGCCAACATTGACTGCCCACTAAATTCTCTATTTACTTCAAGGCACCCATGCATCAAGTCCTAAACTCACGTTTCACGAAATTTCAAAAAATGTTACAAAAAGAATGTACGATATAAAGAAAACGTGGGGAGATTCAGGAAAATTGCAAAGGACAGGGTTAATCCTGGCTTTGGGGTCGTCCCCCTTTTCCCATTGGTGTTTCGCTCGCCGAATCCCTCTGAGCCCTTAAAATCGAGCTCAGTTCTGAGTTTCTAATTACAGCTGTCTTTGAGTTCGAGAGAGTTCTTGCGTACTACGCAGCCTAGCCCGCTTTACTGTTCTTCGTGTCGCAGTTTCCCCTGACTGCATTCGTTCCTCATGGTTCGGCGGAGACTTTGTCAACGTCATCGGAATTCGGTTTAGCCATCCTTTATCCTGCATAATCACGCTTATCGTTCACTGCCGACCTTCCACTTGGTGTTATGCAGAAGGATGGGCACCGTAGTAACAGGATGGAAATTACGTTGAATCGGATCTAACAACGACGTAGAGAGAGGACTCGCAGATACAAACAACGCTTGCTACGCCTCTTGAAATCCGACTTGTTCGAGCCATATCTATCGCAACCCCGCTCTACCGTTTTTTGTTTTGCGGGAGTCAGAGCTAGCTCTGGCAGCCCGTAGCTTCTTCGTTTGCTTCTTAACGTCGTTGTAGTTATCGTCGAATCAACCGTTGCAGTGGCTCTAGCCGTGGTGGTCTCTCTTCGCTACAACTAACTGGCATAAATAACACAGAAGGGGTCGAAGAATGCTCGCGTCGCTGCTTTTGTTCTTCTGCCGACACGGAAACGTTGAGAAACTGTTAAACCCTAAATTATCAGACTTCCCGATATAGTCCCTTTAGCCAAATACCCCAATTTTAGCGCGAATCCCCACCTATCTTAAAGCGGGCTTTTTTGTTGGTCTTGTTCCACTCGAACCGTTAGGTCGAGATCACTGCTTTAACGGTTCTCCAGAAATCCCTAAAAGCTTCTAAAGTTTCTCTTTCTACCTCCGCCTCCTCAACTAGCTGCCGATGCCCCGTAATCCTAAGTAGCATCCAGCAGGAGGTAACATAGAGTAAAGCAGTTCAACGCACTACATATTTCATGTTCCGGTAAACGATTTAACCGTTCACCGATACTTTTATGGGATCATTCATAAATTCAGATATCTAACTCGAACAAAAATTGAAAAAGGCGAAGAACCGGAAATGTTCGAAGGCGCGTGCTTTTGCATTGTCAATAGAATGTCGCATATACATGCTAGTTTTCGATTTTGGTTTTAATTGCAATAAAGGAACATGGTACGAGTGGGTCACTGAATGGATAGTAGTGTGCATCGACGAAAACGCGAGAAGACACTCAGGTTCATTTAGAAATAGTTGTAATTTGTTATAATTAGTAATTGCTATAGGAAATAACAGAAGTATCAACAGGTCCTGTTCCTGAGATAGTAAGAAGGTTTATTTTTTTTTTAAATTAAAAGTACATCAATTAGTTAATTACTTTGCTTAAACTTTGATTGGAGATTTTGACATAGGCTGGCATTGTATAACTTTGATATCTATTAATGGTCATAATTGAGCTATGCAAACGATTCTAATATTCGCAGTGACTGATCATAGACGCGGGCTAGTTTCGTGCAGACTTAACGATGCCAGTGGAAAGCCGGGTGCGGTGCACTCATTTAAAAGTGTTCCCATAATATAATTTTGATACGTTAACTACTAACGGACGTAGAGGATTCAATCGACTTTGTTTCTCTCGTAGCGTTCAACTAGTTGATTTGCTGACCGTTAAACATGTCCAACGGTAATTACTGCTAAATCGTGAACGTTCTTTTCCTAGACGCGTATTTAACAACCAATTATTAGCTAATAAACAACCTGCGGCAAAAACACATGTTAACCTTGTATAATATCATGTAGATGTATTGTAACTTTTTCTCCCCTCAACGATTTCATATTAATTTGATGAAGGACTTTCGAGTGTTACGTCCGACTTCAGTCGCTAGGTATTTCGTCGTTAGGCTGGATTTTAGCATGATATGAAATGTGTCTACGCCAGATTTGAATTTAGAACACCACGTGGCCTTAAGTGTAGCAGGCAAACGCGATATCCGTCTATAAGAGAACTACTGGCGTCCAACGCTAAAATGGTTCCATGTCCACTAAATACGAATTGTTCCCTGCGCAAATTCGCTACTTCGTCAGGTGGGTTGTATGCAAAGTGATCCGTCCTCGACGCGTTGTTGTAGGCGTTATTGTCAGCGACGTTTTCATAGGTCTGCTGAAGCAACAAACAACAGTCTGTTGAAGCCGACTGGTGTCGTTCGGAAAAAGGGAGGTTAGGAGAATTTTATGGCTTCGTTTAACGAGACGCGGCCCGGCGCTCTCTTTCTCTGTCACGCGTGGACGTGGCGTCACGCCATCGATCCGGAATGATAAACATTGCGCAACCAACGTCTTGCTCCAACTCGACACGAGCTGAGATCTCTGAGGACGCCTTTAATCCGCCAACCAATTTCCCATAGCGTTTCATTACAGAACGCTATAGTGGAACTTGGGTGTTGACAATGGTCCGGGACATTGCAGGGATGATATGAAAAAAGGGAGAGAGAACGTCCTGAAAAACGTTAAAAATCTGCTGTAAACTGTGCAGATCATATCGTGGCTCGATTTAATAGCACTAGTAAGCACACTGCGTATCCTTGTATGCTATTTTAGCGACGAAAAACGTTAAAATAAAGACATAAATAAATTAAAAATTTTCTTCACTTTTCACCGGTTTCGCAGAACCTTGAAATACAAATGCTACTATTTTATATAGACATTTTTTCAATTAGATTAATGAAACCACCTTCCGCTTGAGGACAAAACACAAATACACATGCGTTTGCTTGTGTTCCCATATAATAAGAAGGGTCATGTATGAGGCACACCGACTGTAATTAGAAGCATTCTACAAAGCTCTTCCTCGTGGTTCTTTAGATATCTTAAAAGGCTTTGAAATGCCCGGTGCAGCATGGTGTTGTGTTAGCGCGTCTTACTTATCAACAAGTCATTGATCCAATGCCAAAAACCGACCCAGTTTCCGTTCTAGCTTCACAAAACATAGCAAACATAATGTACTTCACAAAGAGACTTGTATTGTTCCGTACCCAAGTAACAAATTGCAGAAACCCGTTCCTATAACCTTAGCTGCTAAAAGGTTTATTTGCTTTGTCGTATTCATCTGAGATAACCAATAATAGACAATTACAATTTAGTCCTTATTATCGTTTTACAATTTGTTCGACATTGAATACTAAGTTTTTTCCTATTTACGTAGTTATTGAGAGACTTTCTTTAACAAGTAATTAAATAAAGCTATTTTATGGAGAATTGCAGTGGCGAAAGATCTGTTTTTATACGGAAAGCTATCGGGCTAAGGGTCATGCCATAAGCTAAGTTTAATGGCATTGGCGCGTCGCTCTACAACAAATTCCCAAAGAAAAAAGACGAGTAAATAGACTGCATTAGTAACTTCGATTGCTACTCAAAAAGCAAGCAAAAATATATTAATAAAATTAACAAAATTGTGGCAGTGAGCTGTTACTATTTTTTCTACCCAATCTAATCCATTAATTTTATTTAACTTTCGACAAGTTGTGCTCCGTAACGTCATCGTGCGTTGTTCAAGCTACAAGAACTCAAATTACAATAAATTGCGAAGCCAACATCAAGATCAGAGGAAACGTACTAATTATTGTCTATGCTGGCTATCTGAAAACTATGGGCAAGGGGCCAGCACTTGCCCCAAAAGTAACACAAATTTTCCCTAGGCGCTGTTTAAGGACGATTTTCAACTGCAATTAGCAAATGTTTAAGCGTATCGCGCGCGCAGTCCCACGTTCCTCTGTTGGGTAACACGATAGAAATTATGCGACTATTTCAATCATTCTATCATCTATCAAGATCTGTAGTTCTTGTGCTCGTAACATGACAGCAGAGCTCTTTCTTACGAATGTTCGTTTTTCCAAAAATCAGCTGAAATGGTTGCTTACATGCATGCAGAACGCTTACGAGCCTCGGGTCTCGCACCACAGACATAAAGAGTTCGTCGACGCCATGAGAGGTACGGTTAACGTGAGTTAAAACGTATGTACTTAATTGCTTTATTTATTAATGTTACGCTGGAAATTCAGCAAACTAAAATGCAAGCCCAAACTTCAAACAAAACATTTAAGACAATTCCTTTTAAAGTTCGGATCTTATTCAGTAGAACTACTAGAAATTGCTTAAAAAAGGTAAAACGCAAATACCTAGCTTTCATACACCACTGGGTCCTACATAGGGGTTCTAAGATTGTTTGTCCTCCATAGCTAATACGTCGATACTAGTGAATCGGGTAGGTAATCTCACGGGGGTAGCCTACCAAGCGAAATTTTATACATAGTGTTTGTAGGCAATTATTCTGTGGAAGAAATGTGGCGAGGACGAAAGTAGGGGCTCCAACCTTAATACGATTTATCCAATTTGAATTAAATATGGCTTACAGAAGAGTCATGCGTGATGATTCTTTCCGTCTGGCCCTTTGTAGAGACGCGTACCTATTACGCCTAGCCATAGGTATCTGAAGTACATCACGATAAAAACAATAGTCAAACACGGTGGCGACAATAAAAGCAATAGCTGTTTTGAACAGTATAAAAGAAACAGTCTCGTGCAAGCGGCTGAGGTTTCCATACCCAACTTACATACGTGCCGATCAGTGAAGACATCTGAGAGAAAATGTGTATCAAAATGACATTGACAATATATATATATATATATATATATATATATATATAGCGAATGAACCACAAGTGCTTTCCTTTGACGTGCGATGCTCTTTTGATACGTGCGACTCGATTGTGTTTTATTGATTGTTTAAAATAATGAATCATATGATTTAAGAGGGAATCATCAGTGCATAATATAAATATATTCTAAGGGAAACGTAATCATTGTGTCACTTTTCTGTTAAGTAGGGGCAAAAACGTATCATTTCTATCTCTAGTTAAGGTTTCTCTATAAAGTACGTGATGGGAAGAACCCCTTCACTGATTTTCAAAATAATTGCATTATAATTTTCAAACGCCGTATAAATCATATATGGCGTATTATAACGTTATTCCTCTGTCACCTTCTTATATTATTCCTTAACGTATGACTATCTAGCAGTTATAGCAGGATACAATGATAATCCACAAAGATTCTATAGTTGACAGTATTTCTCGTCATTACTATTTATTGGGTAACGCGAATAAAATGAACGACGGGGCAACTAGCTAACACACAAACACCTGTCAAATCATCGCTAAGTTTTTTCAATACCTAACACGTAACTTGAATACAGTCGGGTAGCTCTTATTTTGCCCAACTCCCAGCTAAATCGACAATTCATGTAGTTTAGTTCTCTCGTTTTTTCTATGCGCATTCACAGACCTCCACTATAACCAGATCGAAAAAAAACCCTGATAGTGGTAAAACGTGACCGGAATTTAAGGAGATTGAGATATTTTCGGTCTATATTCGTCTGCTAAGCCTATGTGGGCATAACACTTGTTATGTCGCCCTTTTTGTAAATTGTGCTGGTATTGTTAGTTTTAAGAACTACAAGATGAAACAGTTCTTCCGTTGAGCGGTCGAGAGATAAGCGAACCATATGATCTTCGAGGAAAATTACTTTACAAAATTTTCGTGTGTATTTGGGTAAATAAGATGAAATTACTGTTGATCATAATACGCCTTGAGTAGCAGATATGTTTGCTGACTTTAGTCATCCCATATATTCTATAGGATACGTTAAATAGTTAATATAGTTTTGCTTAAGAATTCATACATTAGAAGAGCTTTCCTATGCTCACAGACTTTTCCGCCCCTTTTAATACACTCTGGCAAGTTTGTTACCACATGATCAGTCTCGTCTAACGTGAATCCTTCGGGCAAGTGTTCTTTGCCTATTATCGAGCATTACGGCATCTGTTTTTGAGCGTCAGATAGAACGTGATCTCTCTATCAGAGATTAGAAAACGAGTACAGCGGTAGACCAAATTTTGTGGCAAAGGGTAGACGCCAATAAACTAAACTAAATATGAATTCGACTAATCAACATTAATAGTAGCGTCAAGAACAACATAAACACGCACGGTCTGCAGTTCCTCTTTCTTATTATACAATGAAGGCAGCCAGAAAATGCGTGGCGAGATCCACTGTCTCCCACGAAGTGTCTCTTTGCACAACTGAATGCCGCGAACCATTGCACCCCGAAAACCCGAACGATGCATGGAGTATTGAGTCGCAAAGTAAAGCCAGTTTCATCTATGAACAACCCCCCCGCCTTCTCAACGAGCTCCTGGCTTTATGAATTGCTTGCAATTTTATCACTTGGTAAGGATGTAAGACACATAACGATGTGACCATCGGAAGCCCCCCAAGGTGCACTGAGGCGCGGTCAAGGCGATGCCTAGCTGCTTGTGGCGTAAGAGAAGGGTCAGCGTCTCAAGCAAAATCGGGTGTGACTGCCCGGCTCCGAAAAGAAATCTCAAAGAAGGTAAAAATTGAGTTTGCCTCTCTTTTTGGCCGATAAATCGGCCAGCGTTGGCTTTACAACGAAGTAGATGGAGATACGAACATCCACGTACATGTGGCTAGTCACCTCCTATCCGAAGAGTCGTATATGTATACAAACTTGCGATGACGTGAAGAAATTTCTCCCGGTGAAGACCAGAGCAGGCGGTCGGTCGACGTTTGGTTGTGAAGGATTTATAACGCTAGGCGAAGTGGCAGCCCTGTGTAGCTACCCACGAGGAAATTTAACCGTGCTCGGATTTACGGATTTGGCCACGTCCCTCACTTTATGACCAGTTGGAACGGTGCCTTCAGTCCCTTATACAATTGTACAATGAAACTTGATGGGAGCGAATCCATATGGACGGATGTAATGCACTGAAATGGTATTAATTGCTATGTTTAATGCTGAGCCGCTAGCTAAAATGGTTTCGGAATACTGCTATTTAGCTGAACCACCCCAAATCCGATTTGAAAATGCGATACAAATGCATATCACCTGCAAACACCTAGAGCTTTTACTTCTTCCTACTTCTTGAAACGAGGAAAAATGAAGCCGGGCGTGTGTTAGTTGCCCCGAAGGAGTTTTGAAAAGGCCGAAAACGAAACTTCATTTTTGACGTATAGTTTTTTTTTGAGTTTCTTACTTAAACTCTATTCATTCTAATGGCTGGACACATTTAATAGTCATTTCATTAATAAAAAATTAGAAGTTGTCGAGGAAAAAAATTATTCTTGCTGCGGAATCGCTGGATTTGATCTATTTACCTGTTTATGTGAGGAACAGTATTAATTAGAGGCCGATGCCATGCGCGAATCCGATCTATAAGAATATAATATAGAATAAGAAAATATATAAAAACTGCACTACTCGAACTGTCTTTTTGGGACTTGACCTTTCCATGCTAAAATTGGATTTAGCTACTCTTACTCCGAGTACCGGTAAATGGTTAATTTTTGATCGTGCTTTATTGTAATCATTCTTCTTTGTTACTAAATTCAAAAAATTCGCGCACCATTTAGGAAAATTTAGGAGGCCAATTGAAAGAAAAAAACTCTGTTGTTGAAACCCTCTTGTTCGTCGTTCTATGTCACTACCACCGAAGTCTTCATTTAGAGAGAGATAAAAGAAAAGAAAAGAAGATCTTCGCATTCGCCCCCCGTGTTCTTCAGTTGGCGTGTACGAGACTTCCACCGGACTGATACCACGAATCCTCGGAAACGAGGTGCTTGCCAATATAGAAACAATGCTCTCGATGCTGAACCAATCGCTGAATACTGAAAACCGAAGAGCTTTTATTCTACAGGAGATGACAAGCAACACCAGTAAAGTTCCTCGCGGCTGTGACACGTGTGCGTGAACCTAGATGCACAGCCAATTCAAGTGGAGTCGATTGCGGCGGGTCTTCTGCGATGGGGGAACGTTCTTCATCTTTCTTTTGATTTCCGCTATTATTTTTGTGGCGAGGCGTTTTGTCAAGCTTTTTTGTTTGCAGGTGCGGACGCTTGGTCGCGGACTAAAAACGTGACCGACTAGATCGACACGAGCGTGCAAATGAGCAGTGGATAGTGAGCGATGCCTAGACGTGATCCTTGGCTTATCCAAATACAGAGAAGTGCTTCGGAAATGGAGCACAGACTGGAAAAATAAATTTGGCCAAAAAAAAAGAAGCAAACAGCTGACAAGTTTGTCTCTACTGGAGAGTTCCGCAGGGACCAGTGTATGGAATACAGCGGCGCGTATGTAGATGACTCGCTCGTTTCTTTGCTCGTTTATCGTCTTTAATCAGAAGAACAAAGACGGTGCTCAGAGTTAAAGTTTTCTAGAATGGAAAGGATTACAGGACAACTGGTTTAGAATAGCGCTGGCGGGCTTTTTACCTACCGTCTCCGCCGACTACCGCCTAGCATTTCCGACATATAGAATATACTAAGTAGGAATGATCAAACTCGCTGGAGTCAGTATACATTCACTGTAAAGGACTACACGAGAGAGATTCAGCTATAATCGATATTCGGAAGATGATGTTTGTGTTCGATACCCGAAAATTCACAATCAGAGGTTCAACTGTAGAAATAAAGCCTATGGACAAAATTATGGAAAACCGAGGTACAGCTTTGAAACCTGCTTAAAATATTTATTTGAAGATGAGTGTGCCCGCCCAAGTAAAAGCGGCCTGGGCAGACCTGGGCATACCTTTGAAAGGGCAACTCTCCATAGTAAGTGAAATGAACAAAGAAGGTTTAGTATCAGGAAATATAGAGTGAAGGGCGGCCTAGAAACAAACAGTGAAAATAGGTTTAAAACACACTTACCTACTGTTCGCAGATTTCGTATCAATGGCCTTAGTAGGGGGTGGGTTAACCATCATGGGGCGTTAAGAGCTGAAGAGAAGAAATTTGTCAAACATATATATATATATATATATGTGATTAGTGATGATACTTTGTTCTTATTTTCAAACACTATATCTATCTTACAAAACTTGGGATGCAGTTATTACTTATTCAGGACAGCTACGTTATATGCTAAAAAGGCCAGAAAAGCACGCGGAAGTCACTCGGCTGCAGTTTACATAGTAGCTAAGTTCAAGAAACTTTGAAGCCAACAGCTAAGAGATATTCCAGTTTCAAGGGTCCAAAGAGCGAAAAACAAACAAGGCATACATTGTGCCTGTAGCGTTAACTATCCCTCTTCCAATAATTGCCTTCCATTTAACGCAGTTTTCGTGGGCACATTTGATTGTTAGATATGAAGGGGCTTTGCGTCATTTACAAATGGACCTTTAAAAACACTTTTAGGGCATAGTTTAATTTATCGATGCATTTATTGATTACGTAACGATCACAGTATCGTAAGCGGACGAAATAATGTATAAAATTTATGAAGAGCAAACAGCCTATGTTCAACATTATATATACGAAGACTCGGCGAAATAGTTCACCAAATCTATATATATATATATAAGTATACCGCCCAGAAACATCACTTATCATAGTTTTCTATGCAAGCTTTAGCTATTGCATTGCAATAATATAAAACGTTTAGTATCATCTAAACTAATACTATAGCATTAGGCGTAAGCTTTCTATAAATTGAACTTAATAATGGGATAATATCAAACATAGACGTAAAACATAAGTTCAATAGAGTTTACTTTATGCAGGATTTAAAGATGTTTATTAATATACTGTATGACAATACTACAGGAAGTTGTCGAGAAGACTTGGTAACTTATAATCTCTTTGGTTTTGTAATAGTGTATTCAACTGTTAATTTTTCAACTTCGATTATGTTATACTCAATGGCCATTCTAAATACATTAACATAATTAAATACGTTCATGCTTGATCTTCATCTTTATTTGAAAAAAGAAAAAAATTCCAGATTTAAACTACGGTCAAAGAGTGTTATATTCATATGCATTGGACAGGAGAAACCCTAATTTTGTTTATCCGATGGGTATTACCATCTTATCGAACCATCTTCAAGCCCAACATATTCAGCCAAAACAGCCAGTGCATCCCCACTTCCTGATGCATAATTAACACATTTAACCTATTGTTGTTTACGATTTGCTTTTCACAGTGGGACAGTACGGGTCTCTTTCATATTCATACCCAGAATTTGCTGAAAATCTAGTTTTCGCTCACGGTGTCATGGCGACGATCGCCATTTACTCCCGTACGCCACGAACAGCAGCATACAAAGTAGTTGGCAACCTTTCAACAGCTAGATCTGCTCCCACCTCCCAGACTTTCGTACGCGCCAACCTAGCTTTTACTCCTTAAAGCGCTTTATTCCACGCAGTTTGCGGCATAGCCCCGCCTACCACCAAAATTCGATATAGCCACACGGGTTGCCCGCGACAAAGCCATTTTGCTACAGCATCATCATCAAAAGCAAAAGTTACACCATCATCAGACACCATAACACTAGCGGGAACGAGATCCTCGTCCAAATCCCTTGCCGTCATCTGCCACCTGTTGATAAACCCGCTACTACCGTCCGCGCAGTATTCCCGTCGGATGCAACAAAATCTTCTAGGGCAGCAGATCTGAATTAGGGAAAGGCAAAACTTCGCTGTAAGTCCGCTGTGTCATTTGTACTTCGTAGTGCAGTAGTAGTATTATGCGTGTTTGCCCCTACCGCATATACAGTAACGCAGCTAGTTTGTTGGCTGGATGCGTTGCAGTAAACGTGACAGGCATTTCTCTCTAATTCACGCTACGTATATCCTACAACCTAAGACTTTTTCTCTAACAGCATCAGTCGAATTTTTCCTTTCTCAAGTTGAGGCTGTGCAGAACGCAATCTTTAGACATACGTTTCAATAGCTTCTCATAAACAAACCAGAGCAAGAGGGAAGGGTGAGAAAAAGGGGCAACAGGGAAAGAGAAACGTCAAAGGCAAAGAACAGGCGCGAACTCACAAGTTGGCCGCTGTCGCCTTCTGTTTCAGCCTAAGCCTCGATCCACATTTCAGCTGGTGTTGGTCCCCCCCAGAAAAAAACGGCCATGGCAGTCGATGTGCGACTACCTTAAATGTCCCGTGCTCTATAGTCATACTGTGTACTTTGCGTTACACAAGAGCGTCGCGGGGCAAGAAGAAGCGACGCTTTGCATTGTCCACAATAGCCTCATTCGTTGCAGCTGCCAAATAGACAGTCCCCGCAAGCCGTGACAGAGAGACGGTCGAGAAACGGGCAAGCCGACAATACACAGGGGGGAAGATTGGGACGGCCAGAAGCTCGGGTACACAAATATCCAATAGCTGTCAAAGCCGACAGAAAACAGGCAGCTGAAGCAGGCTGAGAGCGTGCCTTTTGCCACTGAAGGTTTCGAGCTGTGAATTGGTACTATTTCAACGTGTGTGCCAACGGCTATTTGTGTGAAAGCACTGAAACTTGAACGCTTCCAACAATTCTCGGACCAAAACGGGAGAGGAGTTCTTCGTTCTCCTTTAAATATGGCTATTATGTTTGGTACCTACTGGAGCTCTGTTCAGTCCCGGAACCGACAGATTGGCCTTTTATATGTGCAGGATATTGAGACAGACTTTGGGGGCTGTTTATGGTAACGAACAGCGTTTACCAGCTACTCCTGGCACTAGACAAAAGTTTGTTCTTTCCATAACGTCATAACGAACAACCAAGCGTCATTTTCTGACTTTGAGCGAAGATTAGCTGTTATTCAATCTTTCCGCCTTGGATAAATCCTAACCAAGATTAAAAATTTCCTTTGCCAACTTTCATGCGGCCTTCGGGAAATCCGAGGAAGACTTTTATGATGCAAATGAAGAACTCAGTGTAGATTCAAAAATGGCTCAACAAGTTGTTTCCGATGTAAGTGGCCTGTTTATATAGAAAGCAACTGTTGTTTTAAAAAGCACAATATAGACTTTTTGAATTTTTTGGCTGTTCTAGATTGTTACATATTTGAAAATTCTTTGCATGTGATGTATTTGAGCGAGTCTTCGCCTACCGATATCGATTGGCGCTCGATTACTCTTGACGACTTATCTACGGATAAAAGACTAATTTACAGTTTAACTTTCGCATTGAAACCGTAATCGCTGCACATAATAGTCATACTAAATAAACACAATTATTAAAAATTACATTTCTACTATATACAAATTTTTTGTTGAATCGATTGTTTGTACGTAAAAACGAAGTATGAAAAACAGTTGTGTTTTAGACGCTGTATTCTGTGCCTATAGAAAATCGTGGAATAGGTAGTGGCGTTTTTTTAACCTTCCACGGTGAATGCCCAATTATCGCTGGGGAAAGATCATACACAGTCAGTGCCGTAGGGTTCAAGCGCGGTTTGCGAATGCATCTAAATCGAATGCCTGCTAGCAGTACAGAAGGGAGATACAAAGAGAATTGCTATTAATGTATGCAGGACATAGGATGAATCAAAAACTTCTGTAGACTCGGGTTGTTGAAAAAGTACCTTAACAGTTATTTAACGGAAAATTATCGATAGTTTCTTTCGCAGTAAAGTATCATTTGAACAACTACATATATATTCGTAACCTTCTCATTATATTGGGCCATAATTAAATGTGTGTATCCCGCACGCGCTAGCTTAACGAATGTCTCCTAACGATGCCCCCGTATGTATGCTTACGAAAATCTGCTGTTTTTAATTAACGATAATTTGATAAATGCTCCGATGACACATTATACTTATCCTACGATATTTACGTGCTGTAAATGAGCTCGATATAACCGGTTCTAATATATATAAGATATAACCGGTAATAATATAGTTCTGTTTGATGAAATTTTAAGACGATATGTCATCAATACTTAGTGCAATACAAGATTTACTAAATAGTGGGTCGTACCGAGGGGTGATGGCAGTGTGTGAAAAAATTGACTCTTCGTCGCAAGGATTTTTCCGGACAGACATGACGTCGATATTTGGCCTCATAAAAAAAACTGCATCTATTGGTTATTTTATTCAATTAGGCCCAAATTATAAGTTAAGGCATTTTTTCAAAGGAAAATCCTATAGCAAGCAATAATACCTCGAAACGTGTCGATGTATGTTCTTTCTATACCGTACAAGTTCCATATTCGCTTACTTATGCCGCCGATGATTAAAGTCTGTGTCACCACAAATCTTCATCTAGCATAATACCTCTCTTCGATGATACCACCCAACAAATTCTTGTTTGCCTTAATACGTTCTCCCGCTGCTTTTCCCTAACAGGTGCTCCATTCCTTTCCTTGTAAAAAAAAAGCACGTCACTGTCACATTGAGTCACTGCCTTCACAGCAGCCCCTACATTATTTTCTGTTCGGCCCTGTTATATCTATACCAATATACATCAACCGCGCTTCCACCAGTCAGCGCCATTGTCAAGCGGCGTTAGCAATAGGGCTGCTAGAGGCAGTAGCTTGGCGCTCCCACGAGTCCCAACCACGCGAAATCTTCATGGTACAGGTTCTCCTTTGCCTCGGTCGCTTTGTTTCGCTGACCTTCGTCTCCACGACAAGAGAAATTGCCTTTTTTGCACAAGCTTACCAAGCAGCCAAGATGGCCTTCGCGTGTTTGCGGCGTCTTATCTCAGTTTCTACGATGGCTCTGTTTCCACTCGGGCTCCGGTAGGTCCACCACGCGTTGTAGTCAACGTGGAATATTGAAGGGGAGAGGGGGGAGAGAGAGAGAGATAGAGAGAGATAGAGAGCCTGTGGGAAAAGTCTACAATAACGGTCGCCTTGCACCGGTATCTGTGTAGAAGAGCAAAATCATTTTCTGTCTTCAATGTAAAATCGCTCTAACGCTGTTAGAACTAGCTGGGCTATTGGCTACCTAGAGCGTTGTGCCTCCTTCACGAAAGTATCGTTTATTCACAGCGACGGACCGCAGGCACAAAGCTTCGCCACGAAAAAGGTGGAAAAAAATAGCACAGGTAGCTATTTTCACCAGAGGCATTGTAGCTACTTGAAGGTGGCATCGCTTGTTTACAGGGCGCTCTGTTGAAGATAAACTAACGGGAAATGAAATAATCTATGAGTTCTCTAGCGAAGAGATCAAGTAAAGAACTCGTCTACGTTGTTGTTATCACAAGCGAAACAGGCTATAATTATGAGTTAATAAGAAATAATAATTTGTCCCGTAAAATGTTGTCTATAGCTCGTTTCGGAAAAGACGCACAGAAGAATAGCTTGGAAGATTCTCTATTCTAGCAATAAAGACTTTTATTGGTTAAATATTCGGTATAAGAAAAAGTGAATATAGAAAATGGAGGATTATAGTTTGATGCTCAGCTATATTGGATAGACGATATCTAGTTGATACGATGAGGTAAGCTATTGATGGTCGTGCGTTTAAACAAATATTTGTGTCTTTGTTTAAAGGTACCATAGATAAGAAGTTGAAATGTTTTTATCAATTTAAAAAAGTAATCCATATGCGGTAATGAAGTATGTTTTTTTCCACAAACCGTAAAACCTTATAATCGGATCAAATCAAAAAACTAAATACTACCTGTATACGCAAACAGCTCTCACGAATGTCCATGTATTTCAATAGAGCAGAGAAGTCCAATGCCCTCGATTGGTACCTGCGTAGGTTTTTGCCCTTTAGTAACTTCCAAGTAGTTGCCAGAGGCCTAACGTCTAACCGACAATCGACAAAGACCCGTGAGTGAGAACACGCAATTGTCTTTAGTAGCTATAAAAGCACTTTGTTTTTAGAAGCTGACGTGTATATCTCTTCGTACAAAGGCCGGATCTCACATCTAAGTATCCTTCACGCTAGTATAGAGCATAAGGGTGCTTTTTCAGCTTCTGCGCCATTAATTAAATATACACCCGTTTCAAATCGGATCTATTTGTTGAACAACATATTGCCACTTGTTTCATTCTAATAAAAACAGCGCGTGTTTATCGCAGATAAACTCTATGAATTTTATTGTTATTATGTTTTTGTCGTCCAATGGGATCACGGCGTGGTGCACCAGAAGGCTGTACGCTTCGTAGCCTACAATTTATCCATTATCACTGCCCAGTAATGAAATTCCCGTGCGCTTCATCTTGGCATCGCGTCATTTTTTGTAGATCGATGCTAAAACGACAGTTGGTCATTTACTTAATAGCATACACGTGTTAGCGAATCGCTTGATGCGTCAGATCATCTTAGATTATTTGCGACATTAAAGATAGATCATTTACCCCCCAATGGACGTTGATTATGGGTCCAAGAGGCGGCTGTTCGATAGAGAGTTTAGCACTTAACATTCATATAAGAGCATTACCGAACGGGGTATTAATAGGGTGGCAGTATTTTTAGAAATTAAAATTCTCGCAAGTGAAAAAAAGGGGCTGTGAATTAAAGGACCTATGATGAGGCATGACCCTTCGGCTCAGCAATTCTTCTATTGTGTGGGTATCCACAAAGTAAAATAGATTCTTCAGTGTTAACGTATATATTGTTATATATTTATAAAACAATACTGCTAGCTGAGAAGGTTAATTAATAGTGTGTTGACGTTTCTCTACGTTTCTAGCGAGTTTTGCCTAATATGGCGGTGAAACTCTCGGCGTACCCGTATCGCCAAATAAAATGAACCGGCGATGAACCGGTCAGCTTGCTTTTACGGAACAATAAGATAGATACAATTAGTAGGTTTTTCAAAGCTTACAAAACATATCGTCATCAATTGTGCCCTAGGCAGATTTTAATTATATTGTTTTATTCCAAAGCCTATTGCACTGATATTAACCTAACGCAAGCTCGTATTGCATCGTCGAGGGACTTAAGTACTAGTCGTCGATTTTTTAAACAGGCCTTATTTACCATCTACGATTTATCTGTCTACTTATTTCATATCTTATTATACTTCTTCTTCATATCATACTTACTTCATATCCTTTCCTTACATTGTAGTTACTTGCTACTACTTTATATTTTTGATTTATGCATTTGAAGATAGGCCAAATATGCTCCCCCTAAATCGGGCCACCTACAGGTTACTGGAACGCGTTCGCCATAGTTTACCCGTTTAGTTACAATAATTTTCAATGATAAAGGTAATTCAGAAGGTTGTCTTCAAATAGATGTCCGGGCCGTACTTCGTTCATCTTCCCTTGGCCTTTGACAGTTCCACGGACTTTACTACTTAGCTTATGTATGCCTTAATTTGCCCGCGTGCGGGCATCTTCAATAATGATCTATTAATTAACAATGAAGTTTACCACAACACCAAGCAGGTTCGTCATTGTGTATGATGTGACCATACCAAAAACTTGCACCGAACCTCCTCTGTTTTCCTTGGCCCGGTAGAATGCGCGGTGATCCTAACGCGTTTTGCTGCATGCGTCAATCGCAGGGATGAGAAGCTTCTTTCGCTTCGATATTCGTATGAACGATGGTCCAAAAGTGTTGAGCGGGTGGGAAACGTGTGCCTGCTAAACTTAACGATATATCAGATGGTCCAATCCAAGCGTGAACGCGGTTAGGTTTATTTCATGCTGGAAAAAGCCTATTGTATAAAGTAGTGCTTAACAACTGAACGGCATCCACAGTACCTTATCAGAGCAGATACTTCAGCGTGTAGCCCGCAAGCGATAACAGCAGCAGCTTTTTTTTTTGTTCCAATAATATATCTATATTCTGTATTATACGTTTGCGACGGACTATCCACTGGTAGATACAAGCATGCACAAATGTCTCTGGACAAAAAACAAAAAAAAAAAGCTGAATCTACCTCAACCCTGCCAGTGTGGTAACCCGATTTGGGGTCAAAAAGTTGACAAGTTGCGATATGAAATGAATGTTATATGGAAACAATATTCAGGATTCAACACGATTCAAGGATCTAATTTTTTTTTAAGCATGATTAACCTTTTTTTTTTTTTGAGTAAGACGGTTCGTCTATTTGCTAGCTTTGATGCGATTTCTGAAAATTCTGAGGAAAACTTATGAAGCAGGCCGGAAGGTTCTCAATAAGGTTTACATTTGAAGGGCTTGAAGACTCATCAAAGTGACCAAAAGGCCGTCTTTGATATACCTAGATTTTTTCTCCAAGACTAAAAAGGTATCAGTTGTCCACTTAGTCATCCAGATAAGCTTTAGAAGATAAGTTTTTAAAGACTTTTGCGGCTTTTTAAATTTTTTTAGCCGTGTGAGGCCTTACACTTTACTTTGAAGTTGGCTCGTAGACAGCTCCTTTTTTTTTGCGCGTTCCACAATTTTTATGCTCTAGCCAACTTCCAATGAAGTCATGACGTTCCGAAGGACCAGTGAAGATTATGCTTAAATGTATCATACATGCAATTTTCAACTCGGTATTTATGAAATATTTCTCATTAAATTTATGAAAAATTTATTGTTGCGTTTGCGAACTGCGTTGCCATGATGGTACGTGCGAAAGCGTATGACGCCTAATCGGCACATCCTCAGCGTAACTTCGGTAGTTTCGTACCGAGCTCATTTTTTTTGTATCATGCTATTTAGCCATGCACTGATAATACATATTGTCCAAAAATACAAAAAATCACATATGGTGTAGCATTAGAGACCCATACCCGTATACATATAATATACTACCCCGTACACATATATATAAATATGTATTTATGAATAGATTTATTAAGTTTTTATCAGCGTATATCCGTGGTCGGCGCCGACTACGTATATGAACCGGGTGATAGAAAACGCGGGTGTGTCTCTATCAAAGACATTTTTTATCGCATAAACTGAGTCAATGTGAGGCCATCTCCGGTGGGAGTAGTCTTATAGCGTTACCAGATGCATACTTGTCTCACGATCAATTACCTCGAAACTGCAAATAAACTATGAGGTACTCCAGATGCCCGAGGGTCGGCTAGAAACTAGAAAGCTCATTTAACTCGTTGAACGTGACTGGTTAGTCAGCTGATATTGAAAAGCTTGACAATTTCAAAGATTTTCTCGTGCCAGCCGTAGATCGCGTCCGGCTTATGAGAATTACTACTCTACCGTTCTGGTTATTCAGTTTTAGGCCAATCTTACCAGCAATTCTATTTTTGATAAAAGCCCAAGTTAAAATAGTACAGACTAATGTTTGAAGGTTCGACAATAGCCAGTTTACCGACTATCATAGGCCTGCGAATGTAACCACGGGTTCTCGTTTGTGTATAGTGCAGGGAAAACGTAAACGTCTAGAAAGCACACGTGTGTATTCCTGCCATATTCGCCTCGGTAATTTGCGGAACGCCTGGTACTTTTACGTTTGGCGACTCTCCAACTATCTTGACAGCAAAAGTTTCTTGAAACTTTTGCTTCAGTCTGTCTACATAAAGCGTCGCTTCTGGAAGGGTGCATTCTAATTACTGTTATAGCAATATAGTTAATTATCACATGCTATTTAGCACTTTCAATTCTATAACAAGCGTTTTTCTCTATCAGCGTCTCGTAGTCAATATTTTACGGACGTTAGCATTGCAGAATGCCATATCTGAAAGATGAGGCAATTTCCTCCAGCCATTGTACAGATCCTATTTTACGCATAAACTTCGTTAACTCGTCAAATGGTTATAACTTAGGTTTCAGTATATTGCAACTGGGCACGAATCTACTAACCCGTAGTCACGTCACGGTAAAGCCACTTCGCTAAGAGTCCAAAAGGAAGTAGATTAGGGTTCCCAAACGCTGAAGCCAAGACGGGCTGTGGTGGTTGGGTCTATTCACTGTTACCTGACATGGAGCTTCTGACGCGTTCAGCTACTCTGGTTTTTGAGCATCCATCGACTATTTCCGCATACAATTTTAGCCTTTTTCTAACGTAGCGTATTTCCCTTTAATGATTATCATAGGGACGGTAAAGGAAACATCAGTTATGTTCCATCTTCCGCTTATCGTTATGTATATAGCGTATACTATTTGCTTGGCATACACGTTAGCGGACCGCGGTCCAGAGCCAATGCAGAACTGCTTGCCGGCTTGACTTCATACCATGCGAGATTCTTTTCGTTGGAAAAATCACGTTGGGCCGAATGCCATAATGGTCTATTTATAACAGCGACGACTTTCTATGTATTCGCCTCCCTGTGGTAAATTAATATAGAGATACTTTTTCTTACCGATATACACTGTGACTCAATATAATTTATTGTGTATATTTGTTTGTCGTACGCTCCCCTTGTCTGCCTCGAACTATAAAAGAGATTCTCTGCCAACAACCTACACAGCTTCACTAGGTAGGGAGAGATAAATAAAATGGGCTACACGGATCGATTCTTAGTCACCGTTGCAGTAGCTACCAGCCTGTAGTAAACCTCGCGATATGAGATAGTCCTATTTATGTAAACGCTGTCTATCACAGTCGATCGAAACAAACGACCCAATATCAAGCCATCGAAGTCAGCTAGTGCAACTACAGTAGCGTTTTGCCCATCCACCGTCGTCAGTCGCCCCTGTTCTCACAGTTGGACTTTGCTCGCCCAGTATCTTAGCTCGGATTTTTTTTTTTCGCATCAGCATTAGAGGCGTCGTATTAGGCGCCTCATGGTGACTTCGCACGTGAAGCAGACGTACCTACTAACCCATTGTTAACTATTGCTCAAGTTAACACAATTTGCACGCTAAGTATGTTACAAGTTTCATTGTCGATTATTATATTTCGATGATAATAGGCCTGCTCGATTCCGTTATAATCGTTTTATGCTTATGCTATTGTCTGTGTCTTATATAGAGTATTAAAGCATTGAGTCATTCCTAAAGTGTCAGCTCCCTACGCTTACGGGGGCTAGATCTTTTCAGATCGAGCATTGGGTCGAGCTCGATCAAATTGCGGGGGGGGGGGGGTCCATATTAACACATGCATCAATAACTTCTCTCAATATGCGGCACTCCTGAAACGCTCATTGCAAGCAATTCATGCTACTGTTTCGCACCACAATAATGTATAAATGAAGAGGAGGAGAACAATTATCATCTACGTATCTTTACAGGGTGTTCGGGAACTCCTGAACATGACAAAGGTCCCGTGACCTTGTAAGCTATGCAGACATGCATACAAATAAAACGTGATTATTTAGAGATGGACCCGGTTCTGTGGGGTTTAGTATTCTTTTAAATATTCCGAAAGCTTTTATAGTTCCACATTCGTTTTTTTAACTTGTTACAGATGTCTGCAAAGCGATCTTGCAAGTTTTTTGAACGCTATAGGTTTATGCGATTTCCCAATATGGCGCATCTGGTTAAGCCACATGCTGGATCTTATAATTATTCTAATTAATTGGCTGACAGGAGCAATCTGCGCCTATGGATTCTCACGACATAAAACGTTCACTAACGTCTTTGTTTCGAAGTAATGTTTTACTTGTCACAGAAGTTTATTTACCAAAAAAAATAGGTGATTATTTTTCCAGTTAGGGGAAGGCCAATTTTTTTTGTTGCATTGGTTTGTAATCGCATTTTAGATACCATCACATAGTCGGAAGGCCTTTCCCCAATGGGCGTTCATAGCAGTTTACCCAATGCTGCACTTATTTTAGGGACATCAACGAATTCTAGCCGCGCAAATGATAACAATTAATATGAATCTCTTTGAATTAGCTTATAACAGTAAAATTATTGTTTCAATATAAATTTTTGAGGACCCCATAAACTGCTATACAAGGAAGAGTTGGTTGGGGGTGTAAAATAATATTGCTTTACCGTCTGGGGTGGCTGAGAGTTAAAATCAGTGGGATACACTGATATGATGGGGCTGAAACTCCTAGCCCTACTCGTTTAAAGCTCTATTACAAATTTTCAGTATCAACAAACTGGTGAATAAAGCAGTAAGGCTGACACCAATTGACTAAGGCGGAAACAAACTCTTCCCATAAAAAGGAAATACTCTGCAAACACGAAGATTACCCTCTCTAGCGTCATCAAATGGCTTTTGTTGCTGCACTATTGCAGCTCCGGCGATTAAACAGCGTAATTTTTTTGGAATACTTTGTCCGGTGCTGTCTTAGTTAAGGATCGCTCAGGCGGCTGACATTTTTTCGTATTCAAATTTCTAAATTTTATTCATTTCGCAAGGGCAAAACCAGGCCGACGACTACCTGTGGGTCCTGATTTCTCCTTCCGCAGCTCTGTTTCAGTGTGCGGTGCAGAGAACTGCTTTATATTCTGCATATTTATATATATATATATATATATATATATATATATATATATATATATATAATTCGCCTTCTATTTCCAAGAAGATCGACACTAAGTCTACGCAAATCGCTATTAATACGCTAGATGTTTTGAGCGTAGAAGTTCCACGATAGTTGCAGTTGCGACGCACAGAACCGGAGACAAGCAATACGATCATTATCGTAGTACGACATGGCGCAATCGTGTTGCTAATGTTTCGGCTAGGGCCGCAAAGCACGCCGACTGGCAATACAACACGGGGTTAGCGTAAACGGTATTCCTCAGTAAACTTCTGATCTTTCCCTTAAACCAGTCCGCATAATACTGTTAAGCGAAGTTTTTCAAAAACTATCAAGTTATTATCGGCAGAGCCCAAGAATGATCATTGGGCGCTTCATGCGTGGAATGCGCTAAAGAAAAAATTTCGTAACGAAGCTTTTTATATTTTTTTTCTTTGGCGCATCAATCCAAAGGGTTCTAACACCCTCTTTCCAGAGACCCACAGTAAGTAAGTGATTAACCGAGGCGGTCAACAACATTCTCATTGATGCGAGTATATCTAGACGACGGCGAGGCAAAAACCAGGTGTGGTTTCTATTCAACCGTTACTGTTCCTTAGCTAAATATCAAGAAAACCATGAAATAATATGTCCTTGTCCACGTCTTTGAATTCGATCGATGAGATCAGGCTCGTGAGAAACCCATAGGTATGCTTTGATGATTTGAAACCCATCAACGTCCCGCTATTGTTAAACAATCCTCTTGGAGGCGTTGTGACATAAATATCAGTATGCCACAGCTCTGGCCACATACAGAAGCATCTAGCCTTAAAAAACAGTTCTGCTGTCAGAAAACATTCATTTTGCAGTAAGATCCCGTGTTGAACTTGTGAACCGTTCAGCACGGGTTTGATCAAGTAAGACGTGAAGTCCACCTAATACAAACCTGACATTCGTCTTCATTGAGATTCATTCTAGTAACAAATATCTGCTTCAAACTGTGACTGTGCTTCGTTTAAGCCAATGTCCACGGTCAAACACGCAATTTATGTTCCATCTGTTTAAAGTACCGCACTCGTTATGTCCAACATAATAACGTTGCATCCGACGATAACTCGTAAATACTCAAGGAAATTCTACGTATGATGAACCATCCCGGATACGTAAAATATAATAACCGTACACGTTGAATATTGTAGAATATTTTATCAATTAGTTATTCACCGCTGGGGTTATACGGAAATCGTGCCGGAAACTTACCGCGCAACCAATACATATCGTCTACTGCATATAACCGTTCTCTCAAATGTTTATCACTTATTATTAAAACACGCGTGTTAAATTACTTGAGTTTTATTTTTCGAAACCTTTTCTCCGAAAGTTTTCCCCCTAGAGTTTTCTTAAGCAAAGAAAAATGTTCATTGCGGATTCAGCCAATCCATCATGAGTAGACCTGTAAAGTGTAGGTGTGGGAGGACTGAAAACGATTGCTGTTACGTCACGACATCCTATAACAACGATAAGAACTACACGATTGAATTGAATTTATCTAGTTTCATTACAATATATGTCCACTGCATAAACAACTTTATGTAATTTAGAGTCGAGACGATAAAATAGACTTTCCTCAAATAAATTTGTCAGTTTTTTTGTAGCCTGGTCTTCCGGCGTCCGATACTACCTCGTACATCATTCTTCAGTATTATTTTTTGCTACTGTAACTTTAAAGCATGTCGCAAGATAATGGAAAAGCCCGTCTTAATTTACAAAGAGCGTTATCGCAGTATCTTCAAAAACATACATCAGCATAAACAACAATTCGCATGCTTCACTAATGTAGAGTACAGGCCTAGAAAGAAGGTACAGCCTTGTACAAATACAGGCGAAATCTTCAGTAAATCGGCTGCCGTCGCAACGGCAAGTATTACTATGTTTCAATTAATAGAGAGAAACGATGCGAAAACGCAACCCGTGATGTTTTCACACTTCTGTAGGGTGTGGTAACTGAATAATGGCTGTTACATAATTTTCACCCCCCGGGGAAGCCATAGCGCTTTGTTAGTATTAAGCTTCCTCTTTCATTGGAGTTCGAAAGTTCCGACGAAGAATATAGGTATCATTATATTGCAGTAGTCATAATAGAAACAATGCCGACACACACAAATATTATGCATTTATCGTTGTTATCGAACCGCACCGTATATCATCCGTGTGCATGCTCTGGGAAATCAATTCCGAACTAGCCTCGAAGACTGCCTGTGATGACCAACTGTGTCAGAGATCGGCATCGTAAATTTAAATAAAGTACCGCCAAAAAAAATGTACTGGTGTATGTTTGGTAGCGTGAATTACCATCGATCGTTGCCAAAAGATTGTTTGGAGCAATGTTGTGACACCTTACAATTGACGAAATATGGATGTACGATTTGTGAGGCCAGAGGGAGACCACCAAACAAGGACGAAGGAAGTTGTTGTGAGACATGTTTTTAATGAATTCAGGTTTTCGTGTTTTTACCATCTTTCGGGTCTGTTTTGAACGCACGTAGTTCCCTTGTCAGCACAACGGAACTGACATTCCCGGCAAGAATCGAACATGTTAAACGGACCGGGTCCGTGCTTGCAGCCACCATATATAAATCTTCGGCATTGGTTTAGAGTATGATTGTAGTACATCTTGATCCTAGCCACCCGACAGGAGCCTGTTCTGGGGCGCATTTCACAAATGTCCTCAGCTACGGTGAACCCCAATCCAGTCAGTTCCGAGACGCGTGAGCGGGATAGTGCAGCAACAATAATCGGGAACGGCAGGCACAACATGGGAAAAGTAAGTTCTAGTGTGCTCCAGGCATGTGCGTCTCCTCTGTCTCACCAGAAGAGCGAGCCAAACACATTTGACAAAGCCTTGCTTCAACGTGAAATGCTTCCTACGTAAAACTGATCGATCATGTACAAATTTTATAGCATTATGAGACTCACCTTAAATCTTGAAACAAAAACACCCACCATTAAATGAATCAGCACAATTACTACGCACAGGTTGACGACGACGCCCTTCCGTGGGCAGAAGTAAAAGGACGATTCCCAGAACTAATACGCTCACGTATGAGCTCATTGCTCTACCACTTCCCTTGTGACTATAGAACGATACTCTTTGGAGATCAGCTATAAGGTCCAACGATATTAGAGAGTGTGCTATATATAATTTGTTCTATAGCTGAACATAAAAACTTGAAAGTCGTTGGTATATTTGTATTAAACAGAAATGAAGCATAATTAAAGCAAATTGCCTTAGTATATCATAGTATTTATTATTATTATGTCACGATTGCGAAACTGAACAACAGATAGCTATTAGGCTTAGCTGACACATAGTCAGTTTCTGTTGTGGGGCTTCGTGCGTCACAAATAGTAGGCAGCGACGAAGCCCACATTCGAGTAAACTCGTGAAAAGACTGAAGCATAGGTAGCGTTCTTTGTGAGGAACGGTGGCTGTATGAATCGTTACATCTGGCTAATTCCGTCGGCTAGCACGGAACGAAGTATCTACGCCCGGATTTCAACCAGGAGACTTGGACTATGGTCAGCTGTTCGTCCAGCTGGTAGTTGCCCGTTTGTGGAGAACGGGCGCTGGAGTCAGGAACGCGAGGGAAGAACGAGAAGACGGGTTTAAACAACGGATGGAAGGGCCTGTAGTTACTGACACACACGGTAGAGGAAAGCACAGCCGCGCGGGAGGCCAGTGGACGCGGTATGGTGGTGGAGTGTTAAACAAGAGTATAAATAACAAACAGCTGTTGAATAAAGCCCTGTTGAAAGCTCCAGCTATTAATCAGTGTTTCGTCTCTCTAACATGAATTTTTTCGAGTACCGGATCTCGCATCGTTTAGGTTGTTGTGAGGCTGCAAGTGGTTATGACTTTCGGAAGTACCACGTGCGATACTAATACATATATATATATATATATATATATATATTATATATATACAGCGTGAGATCTTTTATAGGGCAAGAGCTCTGATTTGAAGACTGGAAAATGTAAGTCGAAGAAACATTGTCCACGGACGAATTACTAATTTCAACCTACACAACTACACACTCCGTAACTTTACAACGTAAACACGTTACCTTATTACAAAAAAGGATATTTCAACGAGCCAGTGCGTAGTCGTGCCCGCTAAAGAAGGGGTGTAGGTCAATGTTTATTCTCCACGTTATATATTGACCTATGCACAATGAAACCTTCATACACATTTTAAACAAGAATTCATACTACTTAAGCAAGCCGCTCAAGTGTTTCTATGATACAACATTCGACATGGGTCCTACATTAACGTTATGATTGTTTGCTTGCTACGGGAGTCATTAATTAATGAACGTTAATCATTAATTAATTAGGCACGGTGACACGAAACGAATATAGTGAAATCGATTTATAGAGTGTGTTTGTCATTTATATATAATACCGATATATATATATATATATATATATATATATATATATACATATATAAATTCGGTATTCTACATGATGCTATGCTATCCTTTTTTGTGCCAACTATCAATAAACGTCAGTAAAGAGTCCGACGCCATGAAAACCTACGCGATCTTGGAACTTATTGCCTAGTAGCGTCGTCTAATTAAGACCTCTTTCTGTTTCTACACAGAAATTGGTACCAAAACGTGCAAAACACAGTGAAGCTATAAAATAATAATAGTGGGTGGGGATCATATTTATTTATATCTAAATGTCCATACGCTAAGTTTCGGAGCGTGGAAGCCTCATTTTCCTTCGCGCTTAGTCTTGTAGTATCTGGCCCAAGCACTTTGTTGTCTTAATGTTCCCGCACGTTCTTATACAACTTATACAGTTGTAAAAAATATTTTGTTCGCGTGTTTCGCCAGAGGGGGGGCACCCTCCATAGATGAAGTTGCGGCACTCATCCGATGAAGAATTGTAGTACAACATAGACTTTAGCGCTTTGCAGGGACCAGTCTGCGGCGGCAGGTAACATCTGGCAGCAGCTGAGTAATCAGAGGTGCGAGGGTTTCGATCAGCGAATCGAGGTACACGTGTGCAGGTTCCGTAACGTTGTGTAGAATGAAAGAACGAAATTTGATGAAGTTAAAAACGATCGTTATCGGACTCTATCTTTTATGTGTGAGCATATGTGTTGCATAAAGAATGGGTACATAGTAAATGAATAAACTCTGCTTTTTGATCGTAGCCAGCTTTCATTATTATGGATATCGAATGCGACAGGTGCGTCCCCTTGATTGAAATGAATCAGATGTTCCTATGGGAGCGATTGTGAAATAAAAATTTGTAGCGCTTGACATAGAAAACATCTGGAGTCGATCATTTTAGGTCATTTTCAGTAGGCAAACATGTTACCACGGCGTTATCATATGGTGGTTTGGTATCAGTCAGTAGTACACGATCTAGGAAAACAGATTCTTATGAATAATTTAAATAATTATTGCACCTCCCATTGAAGAAACGCCTTTGACATTAAAAGCCTTATATATATATGTATACAGAGTGAGAGAGCGAGAGATATTTATCATATTCAAATTTGGCCGAAATTCCCACAGAACGATATATGTACCTTTCGTCGGCGTGGTGGCTTGAGCTCCGGGTGAAAGAGATCACTCGTTCAAGCCCCATCAATGAATGCAATTAAATAATGAAACTATCATTACCATATTCCGATGATCCGGCTTTGTCTCCGTCACAGGACACCGTCAACATCGTAATTATCACTAGCATCACAATGATCAGATTCATGTCAACAAACAATTTCTTTCTTCAAGACGCTGAAAAGTCAGTTCTCTGTTGAGCGCCCGCTAAGTTGACGGCGAATTAGTTAAGTAAGTAGCACGAGCGATCATCAGCGTTGAGCACTTTTAAGGTATCGAATCCGCAATAAGATCACGCACTCGTGATATTATGCCGCAGTTAGACGGGAGTCTCGGCCCATAGAACGCGCTAGGGACTAAAGATAGCTGACACGTACTGGCTCGGTCCATCGTGACCAGCCTATTGTTCTCCGCGAGACAGGTTCAGTCATAGAATTATCAGCCCGTTAGGCCGAGGGGTCCTTGGGATCTGATACAACGATCGCATGATTCAGAGGTTGGTAAGTTTGGCCCACAAACGGTAAACTACGTTTGCATCATTCGAGATTGCGTTTCTAAGGCTATCTGCAGAGCAGACAATTTGTTAAACGCAAGAGGCACCTTGATGTTGGCACATTTCAACAGTTTTGGCCACTTCGATCAGTATAAACTTTCTTTATCCGCTAGTAGACTGCTATAATCGTTGTTTAGATGCAACTGAACCCATTGTTTGAGTTGTTATTGCTATCCTGAACTTATTTAGGATGACAGCTTGAGCAAATACTACGTATCGCCTACGTGTGTATGCCTAGAACTCGATCGACACAACCTAGTTTGCAAATTTAGATATGTTATAACATAGGTGTAGCAAACAGGTCATTGTGGTATGCTCCTGTGAGTAACTGTGATTATCCAGTGCGGGTGATGAGAGAAACAGATAAATCGTCGCATCCAGCTACACCGTATTGGGCCAAATATAGGTCGGTCCCGCATATATGAAATTGGTAGAAACGGAGAAAAATTTATGATCTAAGCTTATTTTTGAAATCAAAATATACGATTGGTGTGCGAGAATTCATCGTTGCTACGACCATACTTCGAATCCGTAGTACTTTCCAATACCACCATAAATGCTAAAATGTAGACGAAGATAGTTTCTGTTGCTTAATGCTAAAAAACATCAGTTAAGTTAAATCAATACTCAGTTATATGTTCATGCAATTAGTTCAGGCACTGCCTATTCTGTCAAGTATGATGTACTGTGATATTTGAAAAGCGTAGTTAAGCCAGAGACGGCACGTAAAAATGCATCTGTTTCAAAACTGCACGAAGATTGGCCCTAGCCTGAATAGCAGCCTATGAAAGGTCAGCCTTGTGACACACGTCATGAGAACCTCTACCTCGGGTGCCTTCAATTCGCCCATGAGGTTTCGTCTGCTAATAATTTTTCAATAGCAGTATTGGTATTATCGTTTAAGTTAAGACCATAGCTCGATCACTGTCAAACAAGCACAATACAATTTGAGTGCCAGTTGAGGATCTTTTGCGTCACATTCGAGAAAGCAAACGTCATCTTTAGAAAGCAGCGAGACGTAAGGAAAGATCCTCCCTTAGAAAGATCCCCCCCAGAGGACAAGATTTTGCTAGTAGTAAGAAGAGTTATTGCAAAGTAGCTTAGGAATATCGCGGCTAGATGTAGCCTAATATTGTGAGTAATGATTTATAATAATGAAATTGGGAGAGCTCGGGACGTCTATTGCCCTATAGATTCTCGAAATTAGTGGGGCAAAATTTCATTTGAGAAGGAAGTATACAACCGTTGTTTTGTCCAGGATCGCAAACGATTGTTGGAAAGGTTAAAAAATTATTGTATTTTCTAACGAGATGTGAGTGTTATTAAGATGCCTTTCATATTTGTAAAAACATTTGATTGTACATAGAAGACAATATCAGTGATACCATTATCTATTTCAAGCCCCTACAGTCTCCAGCTTACCTAAAAAGAACTTAACGTGTCAAAAAAGGCACGTAGTCCTTGGAGTAGATCTGCAGGTCGAAATGCGGCGTTTGTGATATCCTGTTAAGGGAGGTGTTCGTTAGCTGAATCAGCCATCTACAGCTTAAGGCAGAGCGCGATCTACTTAAGTCGATGTTGGTACAGTTAAATTAAAACTTTAATTAATGTACAATGCGGACGTATGACTTGTGCGTGGAGATATAACCGTGTGTTTCATTTAGACTTTGTCTAGCTATAGACCAGCTATAGAGTCCAGCTATATATAGAAAGCCGACGACCACAGGCAATAAGCGGCAGGTTCATAATACGAGGTCTGCTTAGTCATAAACCTGACTGCATCGTAACGAAGATCGAAATGTGAAGAGATTAAATCAGATCTTTGGAAACCACTGAGCTCTACCAAGAACTTGTGAAGGTGACTGGAACCTGTGAAACCGCTAGAACGGACCATATTTTTCGTATCAACTTGATGCCGTCAGAACGTTGGGATACGCGCGTCGAAGCTGTATCTGTGATGGTGAAGTAATAGTGAAGTGTTTGCCTACTACTGAACTTAGGGCACGTGGTAATCTTGGTGTGAAGTCAAAAATAGACACTCAATTTTTCGTGCCGCGAAGAACCAGTTATCCGAACTAATGTTTAACAAAGATAGTAGTACCGGACGTAAAACTCTAAACGTTTCAAACATTCAAAAATCCCCGACATGAAAACAACGCAATATCAATGCCAACGGCTAATATAATGGTAATATGTGTAACGAGCTTCTCCATATGATACGTATCAATGTTGTCTCATGAACAGATGACTTTTTTGTACAATTACTTATTGATTCGTGTGGGAAATTATTCCAATCGAACGACCTCCACTTACAGACGAACGTAAACGAGTGTTTATTTAGCTGAATACGGCTTGTTTGCGTAAAGGAATGAACCAACGTCGCCGACGTCCTCGAGGTTCAGGAAGACGTATTTTTCCTTGTAGATCAGAAAACGTATTAGAGAGCGATATATTGCACAAAGAAGTGATCAATAATGGTAGAAAGAATTCGTTTGTTTTCGGATAGTTAGGTTTGCTGGGTTTTTTTAGCGAAATCACACGGGGACATGGTGAGCCTTTGTATCTGTCACACAATTCGGTTTATCAAAAATAGCGGACGCTTCAAATTTCGACTGTCCATTCGTGCTTCATTTCGCTATTATGTTACATACGTGTTCCTGAGCAGAGCGTTCCTTGTGGGTCATATCGGAAACATTACGCAGCAGTAACCTTCATGAGGCCAAACTCACCGTATAATTCATCCATGTTCCATCGGCAGTGATAGCTTTTTCTATATGCACTGACACACGTACTGCGACGGGATTTCGAGAACGATCCCATTAGCAATCCTGATGCACGTCTATGCATGGTTAAGAACATAGGAAGACACGAGTTAGGCTCTGGACGAGGCAAAGTTACAACTGCAACAATATGTAGAGGATCCAGAATAAGGTCTTGTAGTTTAATCTGCGGCCGAACGTTTCCTGCCCAAGTCAGCCTTTTTGACAGTTTAACCTTTACTATACGTCTCTCTTTTTCTCTCACACACATCTATCTCTTTGCTTTTTTCCAAGTCTTCTTTGCCTTTCGTTTTATTTGACTCCATATCGGCGCGGAGTCATGTGCCGTATGTAAGTGCGTTCTTTCTACAGTTCACTCAGTACTCCGGCCAGCGTCTACGTAATACATGCCACTCAGTAGTCAGTCACGAAGAAACACGCATGCTTCTACTAGTCATTTAACGAAGCGATAAATTATCGTGATTTAATGGCGTGAAGTTATCATAGTTAACATATGAAGTTAACATAGAACGTGAAAATCATCTAAGAAGTACAGACACGTATAGGGCGTACGGATGCGCGTGTAATCAATTGCAATAATCCAACCCAAAAGCGAAAATTTGCTCGAACAAATCATCAGGAGATCATGAGAAATCGAGTCGTTCAAGCAGATCTGATGAAAATCATTCGATGAGAACTACTATCACGTATTATTATTAAAACTGTAAACTGTCAATGCATATGGCACAAAAAACATGAATGAACGATATTTTTTTATTAATTATATTATAAATTTATCGTTTTCGAAATTATAGGCCAAATCTACTAAGCCGTTGTTGTCAAAGATTTAATGTATTTCGAAATGTCACAACACGTTTATTTGTCAAATTTATACGTGCTCATAAAGCAAACGTGTTTTAAAATACTAATATGCCTGAATGCGTTATTAGCTCTCTAATGAAACGCCCATGTTTCCGATACAGAGTGTATAGGATGATGAATAA
Organism: Varroa jacobsoni; assembly: GCF_002532875.2. Classification (NCBI taxonomy): domain Eukaryota; kingdom Metazoa; phylum Arthropoda; class Arachnida; order Mesostigmata; family Varroidae; genus Varroa; species Varroa jacobsoni. The sequence continues at coordinate 80,608 of NW_019214415.1, read as the reverse complement.
TTAAAAGCGCGCGATTTTTGAACACCCTTTCAGAATTCGATTAAGCAATAAGTGAATATGTATATTATGCCGTGATCGTTCCAATTATCGAGAGAATTGACGGATCAGCTTTAACCAAACGGTGCTCCCTAAAGGGTGTCAAGATAAAGAGACATAGTTTTCGCCCTCTGAAGGCTATTTATCACAGTATAACTCAGTCAGTACATCTAGTTTTACTCAAACGGACTTGCTCATATGCTCAGGTTGGTAGACGTCGATGTTAGTCTTCATAGTGTGATTGACTGCATTGATATGGTTGATACTGTGATTGTAAATGATGGGAAGAGACAAGAGACACATATGTTATGAAAACGTTTTAAATCTTTGAGAATTTCGGGCTCGACAGAGGCATGGGCGCAAAACCAGTACCAAAAATTAACAAATTCCTTATTGTGCTAACATTAATCGTGGTATAAATTGGCCAATCAGCCACGCAGCCGCCCATAGGATTGAATCTATCTAAATATTTCGAGCTTTACGACTATCACTACTGTTACACATCGTTTCAGACGATTGGCAGGGCCCTTCAGTGCGAAGCGATATGCTCCTGTTTTTGCCGGCTTCAAATCTAGGTTGCCTCTCTGTGTCCTTAAATTTAGTGGCAAATACGTCGTCATTACTTACAAGATGATAGGTTTTTGATCCTTGACAAACCTTCGACCTGGTATGCCCCATCGTTTTTAGATCTAGAGCCTTTTGGACCTTATCACGGAAGCCATGAGGTGTATGCGCTCAGCCTCGTAGCTATTAATCCCTCAGCACTGTTAGGGCAGTACCATCTAGGTGGCTCATGTGTGCCTCTTTCGTGTGTTGTTTAGGTAACCATAGCTATCAAGCACGCTCTTGCGCAAATCTCGGCGTTCACGAAAATTATCAAGTACTAATAAACGAGAATACAAGTAATGAAGGAAAAATAAGGAGTTAAGGAACATTTAAAGATGCTTATATTGTTGCCATGCAGTTTCACAGGTCTTTCGAAAGACCCCAGATAAATTCAGCAAGATCCACCCCGCCTAGACTTCTAGTGAGAAAAAGTCCTTGATGATTCTGAGAACATTTTTACATAAGACAAATTAGGAGTGAAAAAAATCTGTAACAATCTTATGTCCTAGGTCACGGCCGTTATCCTTGCTTTGCAGAAAAATACCTTCTTTTTTTTTTCTTTTAAAAGACGAGAAAGATCGACATTTGCGTGTTGTATATTTCAGCCTAATCAATACGTAGATATATGTCCTTTTCTTCGAAATTAGTGCTAATATCTTTATAAATGCCCCTCGATACTTAGCCTCGGTGGAAGGTTATTTATATGGGTTAGGAAGTCTTAGCTTGTTGAAGATCTGATAGGGCTCATAATCGTATTTGGTCAGCAGCTGTTTCAACTTGTTACTGAAGCTGGCTTTAGGCATTTAAAATAAGAGTTCTACCTATATGTATGCGAGTAACGTGAAAATATGGCATGGTATCCCTACTATATCCGCTGGTAGTCGCCCATAAGAATGCTATTTCGATTTGAAAAGATTTGCTTAAATGGATTATTTATTCATCCCATCCATTGTAAAGAACATTTACGCAATTTAAAAGCACATAATGAGCGGATTCTGCAAGAGTGATTACTGTGTGGAAGTAGTACACTAAGTGGGGTAGTACCAATCGTACGAAGTTGGGCTCAAAATCCCATACATTCTAGTATATACTCTGGCAAAATACAAAATTGAATTTTGACCCGTCCAATATTGAAGTTGAGCTTAGTCCTGTTAGTTAATTTTGCTCTTATATTAGCGACGTAACTGCAACATTATAATGCGTTAACGGTAGCACAGACGGAGAATTTATAATGGGTGTACAACAATAATATACAAGACTTTTGGTAGGACGACTAAAATACCGCAGCGGAATATATAAATAAGACTAACTAAGTAACAATGTCCCAATCTGAAAAAATGTTAAAATAATGTGCCTTCTAAAACGATTGCCCGTTAGAGATAAAACCCCAGCCGATTTTCATGTTCAGTATTAGAGACATATATCTTGGAGTGAATAGTTTCGATAAAAAAAAATTGAACGAGCCACTAAAACAGAAGAAGGGGACCTGATTTGCCAATGAAAAAATTTCACTATGAAGTCTGCGGTGGGACAACAAAGAGAACTGCGATGCGGTGATGGATATGGAGTACAATGGGGCGATAAGACAATCGTACGGCTTCTCGCCTTTATAACTCGGATTCAGCAAGTGATGAGGCCAACACGCTTTGAATCAGACTGAGAAAAATGTCCGAATAATACCAAATATCAGATCAGTGCGGATCGGAGAGACAGATGAAGTTAATCAGATTGCGTAAATTCATAAATGGCAGGGCTAAATATAGTGCGTGGTACTATTAACGTGAACTATTCACCATTAGCATAGGTCGAGTAGCAGCGACAGTCGCTCACTCCTAATATTCAATCTAAACGCGAGGCGTTTGTGCTCATTGAAGACAAGGACCGGCACTTTGGCACAAAGGGCGTCCTGTATTAAGCGTATTGGAGTTACATGTGGTTGTGAAAGCTGGACCGAAGGTCTGTTTTTTTTAAGGGACCATTGGGTCTTCATACATTGCGTTATAACCAGCACGTACATTTGCTAGTGAACGCGTCACTATCTGCTGAATGCTAAGTTTAACTTATCAAGAACGCTCGTCTACTTGGAATTCATCCGATAAAAAGAGTAACGCATGGCTAAGGTCGACCCAGAATTTTTTGCCACTGGTGTTACGGTGGACGGAGCAAAAAAGGAACCGCACAGCAGGAACCGACATGCGGTAGTCCTTGATGCAGTGCATGGTTTCCGCCGTGTTGTTTGCTCTAACGGAGTGTACCATAAGCCAAACGAAAGCTACACCTGCATCCGATGCTGAGGCCCGTATTAAGGATACTACATAAACTTTTGTCCATGGACGTCTTTCCTAAATAGCGTAGCATAGAGAGGAACAGCGTAGTTGTAGAGCTTTATGCTATGCATTTTATTAATTTATTATATTTCTAACGTTCCCATTTTATTAAAAAAGAATTTATATTATTTATATAGAAGGTACCTGACGAAGTTGAAAATAAGTAAAGTAATATTAAGTTTATCTGCTGGCATACACATGTCATGTCTAACTTAGCATTTGCAGAATTCTGACACTGTCCTAAGGTGGCATTCTACTTAGCTCGCTCCCTACAGATTTACATGTAGAGCAAATGTAGTGGTCTCGCTTCCAATTTTACGCTGTATGAACAATATCAATTGAATGTAACCAATGTCTGCGTTGGCAGTTATTTCCTACGACAATCGTTGTATCATCTTGCCTTAAACGTTTGTTTAAGCTATTGTTCTACCATTCACAGCAAGGTGACTAGCACTCCTTCGACATCCTCCATTGCAGTCGTTAGAAATTGCTTCTTGCTAAGCAGCGTCAAGCATGGCTGATCATTCATTTAATTATGGTGGATTTCCTCTCCGCCTTCCGCACCTAAACCACTAGGAGATTCTTAAATCGCCCATCAATACCCAGCCTGATTTCGACAGTGAGTTACTTTTCTGTTGACTCAAAACCAGCTTCACTGAAGAGATTACCATGACGCTCCTTCTGTTGTCGGCTGTTCCGATCTCAAAAACAGACAACCCGGCGTTATGTATTTTTGATCACGATATAAGTGACCAGTGAACCTGGTCTGGTTACAAGCGCTAGGTTGAAATCCCCCGATTTTTTCTGCTTCAGTTCCAACAAATATAGAATATCGGGAGAATGAGGTTCAGTCTGGACGTTGCGTCCGATAACCTTCCGAGTGTGGTCAAGTAGTCGGTAGTGGCTACAGCCAGCGAGGGAATAGCCTTTTACAACTGATGTCAGCTGTTAAACAAACCAGGCGAAAAGCAAGTAAGCTGAAATGAGGTCAAAAGCGCAAAAAGTCAAGTGGGCTATAGTCAGCGGAATTGGCTTTTGTTGGCTCTTTTTTCACACGAGTAGGAGGTGATAGCAGCCAAAAAATTGTTGCAGAGAGAAGTTCGGAGGGGAAAATGACAGAGTTTCTAGATGGGGTCATATCACATAGCTTTAGTACAACGCAGAGAAACTCATGACAAACTCCAGTTCTTCACGATGCTACGATTCCAGAGGTAAACATTTCGGCGTAAGGCAAATCTAGCCAGTTTATCCGGCAGTCGGCAGGTTCGCCCTTCTTTCGGTGTTCGCCTTTCAGCTCACAATACTTTGGTTTAGTTCTTCTAGGTAGCTAGGATATGTATAGAGGTAAAATCTAGACCCCTACATCTTCTCATTCTGGCATCTCCGTCAGGCCTTTTTCCGTGTGGTGATAGCACTGACCCTTGATTAGTGTTTGGACACTGGAAAGCAGAAACATAATTAAAAATTTCGCTGTGGCTAAGCACCTGAGACGCCAACCCGATTCACTAACTCGGTTACTTAGTTACTGGCGGGGGCGCCATCTGGAGTTAAAGGCATTACGCCTGCGCCTTTTCTGATCTCCTCTGTTTGAGCACGCCGAATGCCATTGAGACTCCTAGCTAGCCTTAATCCGCCGCGGCGCAAGTGACAAATGTTACTGTTGTGACTATTGCGATCCCGCTATCCAACGGTCGGAAAGTGAATGTTTCCAAGTTCCAAGTTTCCTTCAACTTCAGGTACATTCAAGTTCGCTTTTGCTACGTTCAACGACGTTGCCTGTAGCACAGTTTCGTGCTTTGTGTTGTTACAGCATGAGCTACGTTGCCTTAATTGGTCGTTTGCGCCAAAAATATGGAGATTAAAACAGGGAGGAAAATTGTACTGTTGAATCCTGCCATTGTCCACTGGTCAGAGCTGAATATAGAGAACCCCATGGAAAAGGACCGTATGTGCCATTCTTTGTGTTCTGCTTGTCTCAGATTGCTTATAGAGAGACGCTGCTCGGCTTGAACAAACAATTGGATTGCATTGCTAATCCTTCCAACTAACTACATACTTTTCTAAAATAAAATATCAACATTAGCAAAATTGCCTTCAGTGACGTCAAACACCGAATCCGGCACCGAATTATTGAAATTAAGCGGTCAACTGGCCGATAAAGCCGACCCTGAAGAACGTCCTCTATTATGTCAACAACACTGAAAATATTGGTATAACATGGATAATATACATCACGATAGGCGCTTTTGGAATGTTCCAGAATGATCATAGCTGATGCTGCCATTACACTTTTAAATCACACGAGTACACTGTCTTCTTTTTTCACCTGCTAATGTCAAACGCTAACGCAAGAGACATCAGCATTTCACATTAACACATACGCTTCCCGTAACGTGGCCTATACAGATATAATGTTACGAATCTACATTTGTCGCCGTAATAGCCTGCTGGGTAATGCTATTTGCTCGCTAGGCTTAGGGATACGTTGTGGTCTACGTTCGAACCCGGGTGTAGATACACTTTGTTTCGTGCTGGGTGCCAGCCGTCTGAGGGAGAGCCCAACGGCGACAAGGACGTAAAAACTTGAAGCATAGGGGTTAGATTATCCTATTAGCAACGATCATACGATTTGTGCTCCGACAACGCCTTACCTGATAGGTTTAACATCACTGCTGTTTTTGCTGGACCTGAAACAATGCCACTCACGACCCACTTGATTCTAACAAATGAAGAACCATCCATTCTCAACTAAGCCTATTATTTCTATCCTTCTATTTGCTATCTGGCAAAAACCACATACGTAAATGGGCCTGGGTTAATCGTCTGTAAGGAAGCAAGTAACAGTGCATGACAGAGCACTGAGAACAGAGAATAGGTGCTTTTTACGATCTGTAATAGATCGAACACTGAACTGAGGAACGGCAGAATAAAAAGTGAGCGAAATATGTATACGAGAATAAATTAGAATACAGAAAAAAGTTGTATTATAGGGCGAGTTCTACGTCCGCTACTGCCACAATTAGTTCTGATGAGCAATGATGAGCTAAAACGCCTTCAGAATTGCGGTCAATATCAGAAAAGGAGACACTAGTTGCGTCTATATTACGAAAGCTTGATCATCATTTGTGGTCGATTTTAATTTTGCAGAATCCATTTATTTCAGGTTTTGTTCTAGGTACGTGCAATATGAGTTCGCCATGTAAATGAGGAACGGGGCATATTAATCCTTGGAAGGAAATTGCCAAATAGTTATAACACATCTACGCATATGCATTGTCTAACATGTATAACAATACAAAAAAAAAATAACTAGTGCGTTGAGAAAAAAACAGCGACAAAGGAGAAGTACGTATAAAGGTTATATAAAACAAAAATAACAACCGAATAGAATATAACTCGTGTTAGAGATTGGTTGGAGAACTCCCAAATATTATGCCACCCACCTCGAGAAAGAAGGATTGAAAACATTTTAAAGAACCGCCTATAAATGTCTCCTCTGGATGTTAGTTCTTCGTTAATGATAAAAATTTGTTTTCGCAGATGACCATTTGCCGTGTGCCGAAAACAGTGTTTTCAAAAATAAGTGCAATTTTACGAGTTCAAAGGTGCATCTTTCTCGTTGGTGGTGCTTCGGGGTTCAGGTCAGCGTTTCCCTGTTAGCCTAATTTTCAAGGAAAAAACTATCATACGATGATTGCCTAATGCTTTCTTGCGATCCGAAATCACATGCCATTAGGTCCAAGTTGAAAATGTAAAATTCAGCTACTGTAGTGCAAAACATTTGAAGGACGAAACCTTAAGGCCTGCTGACTAATTGGTTTTTCAGTGGTACTTCTAAGGAAGTGAGCTGAAGGACACTTGGAAGAACGATGCGGTGTCTTATGACACAAAATGATGATACCGCCCTGAAGAATATCTTCATTGCTGATTTCTGTCTTTAATATGGCAATAATAATACAGGCAAAACATGGTCGAGTTCCACAGGATCATCTAAAGAAAATAGTAACGTACAGATCACTTCGTGGAGTGATGCCAAAGTTCTCTTATGCAGCTGTATGATGAAGTCTCAGCTTCATCTAATGGGGCCACATAAAGCGGATGCACAGGTGTTCGGTAATACATAGATTATTATTACTATACTTATTATTAATTTTTCGTTAGAACAATATTTATGTAGATCGTGTAGTTTTCATTTTGAAAGATACGCATTTTTAAGATAGCGGCGCGACGATTGTTTTCCGCTACCCCTAATGTCCCTTTGGATGTTCCCTTGTTTCCGGTCTGTTAAAGTGACTGTGATCTATAGCGAAATGCGTTTAGCGTTTGTCGCGTATGCAGGGCCGCTGCGGATGGTAGCGGTTATTGTTCTATTCCGGTTCAGCGTCTTCGTTTACCGTTTAGGCAAATAAGCCAATGAGTGTGATCCGCCACACGTGCAATAATGACGTTGTCGTTAAAAGTGTCATCATTGCGTTAGAGGAATTTAGACGGCAGTATTTTACAACCCTTGGCTGAACAGTGCGTCTATATTGGTAAATATGGCCTGCGCAGAACACGGTTTTCGGTAGGCTACAAATGGAAGCATAATCAGGAGAAGCTCGTATGTGGTACGGTATGGAACGGCCAGAGTTTGAGCGGAGGTAAATAGATCATTTGCATTCGGCTCCTAAAGTGTTTTGCAGAAACAAAAAGTTGTTGCTCCATTGCTTTTTGTACGTCCCGCGCGACCTTTCCTAAATAACAGAGACAAATAGAAAGTTGTCCCAGACAAGTCCGCGAAGCGTCACCTGAGCTATAAGAATGTACAACCTAAGAATGTATCATTGCTTCCGTAACTGACAGGATGATAAAGATGGGAAAATGTAATGTTATTTTGAAAGAAGACGCGCAAAATATGCGCATACAAGCGGAATCTTAACAAAACTCTACGAAAGAAAAAAGTTTATAAAACATAAAAACAACTACATCTACTACACCAACCGTTGTATCATATACTTAGGTTATATCGTATAGAGAGTAAGGATATAGAATAGCTTGAAGAATGAGCCAAACACAGGGCTAAGAGATGTCCAAAGAAGAATGCGGTCACAGCAGTTTTGTCTTTACGGTCAACTTTTAGGGTGCCATAGGCAAAAAGACCTGGTAAGGCTAAAACGGTGGTATGTGCATATGGTGAAGAGGCGTTCGGCAGATCCGAAGAACGCTTCTATTTTCTGGGAGTCATATCCGACAGAAGTAACAGGCTCTTTAGTTTGAAAGGTTCCATGTGATTGCACCTTCGGGGCAACAGGGAGAAAATGGAGAGTGAGGAGCGCAAAAGTCTGCCTAGTAGCCGGCCACTCCAATGAGAAGGTGAAACAACGGCCTGTACGAGATGTTGCCCCCATTTCGGCTAGGGTTGTCGCTGTTGGCGGTAATGTTTACGACAGAAGCTTTTCCCGGACGCTTCGAAGTTTCCTCACATTCTTTGCCTCTAAATACGACGCATGGCAGAACAATCGTATAGGAGAAAAAACAGCGTAGAATATGTGCTGCAGGAACAGCTAAGGTGAGTCTTCACAGCAAAGCCTGTCCAGGAGCGACAGGAGCATAAAAGGACAATAGCACCTTTGCATTTTTAGCCATATGAATTGAGAGAAGGGACGAAACATAAAACATATGCTTTTTTCCTCGTCGGCATTAAATGACAGTGCAATAAGCCGAGTACAAAATGGAAGTTTGCCAAATCTTGTCTTAAGAACTCGACGAAACAGGTCCTTTATCTCTTTAGAAATAAGTAATTTTTAATTACAGGGACCTCTTGGGTGTTGTTGCATGACATGATTGGAAAAATGGCAAATTATATTTATGGCATATATATATATATATATAAATGAAATTGTTTAAGATTTGCGTTGGGATAATACATAGTACTTGCCGGATCGACGGTTGGTAAAATAAACGCGTCAATTTTATGTTCAAATTTTATAATGTCATTGTTTACCAGATTTCTATCCATGTGTAGCCGACAATAGTTCCAGAGTTCCGACCAGCTGGAATCATCGACTGACGTGAGAGCACATCTTTCGACTCTAAAGAATGGAAAATAGTGAAAAAATCATCAGGCGTAAAAAGATTCAGCTCAACCAACTTGTCTTTAACAAAATACGGGTGTCCTGATAGTGAGCCAATTTGCCCCTATCAACAACGCCTGAAGTAATTAACTAGCCCTTCGAAGGCCACAGGAAATAGTTAAGAATCAATAGTGAATAGTGACGCTCACGATCTATGCTAATGTTGTACTCATCCTTCAATTGTTCGAAGTTAAAATGTTATGGTTTACTAAATATCATTAATCCTATAGAATTCGTGTCAGATTAGTTTCAGTTATATTTGTATATAGCTTCTGGCAGTCACTCTTTGAATAATCTTCTTTTTTTAATAACTTGGTTTTCACAGAAGTGCTTCCCGATAGCATGACCGCAATGTATTGTTTTCCTATGTCATATTTAGAATAACGTGCGGAATATGGCCATGATAGCCATGAGGCACATAGAACAGCATCTACTCAATACAAATTGCAGTATTGTATAACTATATTTACAGTTAACGATAAAACGATAAGACGCACAAATATTTCATATTCAGTGTAAATCTTACGGGATGAATTTGAAAGTAGCTCTAATCTTGTAGTCCTGTAATAACATTACCTATATTTTCTATTCTTCCTTGACGAAAGGTAAATCTTTTCTTTTTTTCCGCTTCTTTAAATGTTAGAGTGCAGCTTGTATACGGAAGTGACTAACCTTAAGAATGACCCGCCAACACTGCATAGGACAATACTTTTTTTTACCGGATGCTCTCGATTTTACCCTTTTTTCTAACCTTCATAATATTTCCTTACATTGTCAACGTTGCGCCATTAGTCAATTCCCTGGACGTATGATGCGTTACGATTTATACAGTTTTATCACAAATATTCTACACTACAGGCAAAAGCATCGGTAGAATCCAATAGCAGCGGGGTCACTACCCCTAATCCATTTTGTTATTGCTCGAAAACCGAACTCGGCTACTCCATTTCGTCCCGTCGTCTCTTTAGTCGCTCGCAGATGCTAAAAATAGCTTAGAGAAAGGCCTCTGATTTGTAAAAACGCCATCTTTCAATTGTCGCAGTAGCAGTTGTAGCAATAGTAATTCCTGTTGTCAACGTCTTTGTCGTTATTGTTTTTGCTATTGTTGATCTGGAGGTAACTCTGGCATAGGCAATCAAATCTCCAAAAACGTAATACCCCCCGACAATAAAATAGCTTCAGTGTCTATTTTACTTACTCCATTGATTTTAATATAGCACAGAAAGTCTTTTGTTCTGTGACTATCACAAGGCCCCTTCAATATTTTTTTCTCAAACCACTCTCTTCCTCGCTGACTTTTCCCAGACTTCCTTTCCAGACGTGCCGACGTATGCTTTACCAATAAGGCGTCATGGGATCTTGTCGGAGCTGTATTTGTGGAGTTCGCCCAAATCGAAGTGATTTGGGAAAATGAAGCTGACGCCATGAAAAAATCGGCCACTCAGGCCAAAGCGAAATCAAAAGTTGCATTCACTCGCAGCTTGTGTAGCGGCACGTAGAAAAAAAAACGAGACAAAGCGCTACAACTGGAATTGTCTGTACGCGTTGTGTACCGATCTAGTGGCTAGTATTCAAAAACGTAAAGTGGACTGGTCAGTATTGGCCAATGTTGTAAGGAGAAGAAACGTTACTTGATTTTTGAGTGATGGTAAAAACAGAAGTCTGGCACGAAGCAGTCCAGGAAGAAATTTCTTAAAGCATTTTATTTCGTATGAGCGACCTCTATCGGCCGAAATTGTCTACAATAGAAGGCTGGACGTAGTTGCCGGCGTTTGCCGAAGTTTCGTATTCAGATGTTTTTGTCGCCGCTTCGTATTGTGTTTTTGTTGTTTGGAGAACCTGAGTGTTTTTGTCAAAAGATGAAGGCTTCGACGCCGCTATTTTGAGAGGAACTCTTTATATTTAAGGCTCTGTGGTTTAAGGCATTTCTCCTTTCACGAAAACACATAACGCTAAAAGAACGCTTCGAGTTGGAGACAATCACACGACATTCTTTAGCGAAAGTTTATTTTTTAAGTCTTAGACTAATTACTAATTGTCCACCACATTCTACGTTAAGGTTTTCAGGTGTTTTTTTTTTTTGGTTTCTTAGAGAATCATTAAAACCTCGAAGAGGTTTGCAGGTAATGTACGTTTTGATGAATGATTTTATCTTAAAAACCTTCGATTCGTCTAACTAATTCAACTTATTTCTGGTAAAGAACTGGTGGTAAAAGCTATCCATGTATGCCATCCTTTTGTCAAATTTTTTTACTACATATATTTTTTTATTTTCAATTCAACAACTCAAACTTTAAGTATCTAATCCTATCCAGTACAAACAGCACTGGTAGTAGTAATTCGGTATTATTTTGGGTTTCTCAGAATGTATTGGAAAACCACATGTCATTGTTGGGCAAACCCACTACATATGAGTTAGTTTGCTCTTTCGCAAGGAGTTGCCATTTCTATAACAACTTTTTGTCGACAGGCAACAGATATACACTTCTTTTATCCATTGACCATCATTGCAGGCTGATTGAGCACAGGAATGGACAGGAGTAGACGGAGATATTTCAACAAAATCAACTTAAATCTCTCTCCACGATTGAATCGGTGGTTAAATGATGCCACCATATCGTCATTGTTATCCCTGACAGAATCGACGGTCTCTGGGAGAGTCCTATCACGAATAACTAACTCAGTCCTTCTCGAGCTATTCCTCGACCTCTCGATCAAACTGACCAGGCACTTCCATTGAAGCTGAGAGAATCCTCTACTTCCTTATCCTCTCATATAGTTTATTTCGCACACTAAGGGAATTTACTGATTTTACTGAGCCTTTTCCAAGAGAAAGGCAGTAAGGCAAAGAAGGATATAAATAACTTTTCCAGTAGCGGTTCTAGCATTTTCCCTATAGCGTAAAACACAACTGAGGCATCGCACTGGAATAAGTACAACTGGCTCTCTATTCCCCTTATTAGTAATAGATCGTGAATAAGGTGCCCTGCTTCTGTGTAGATAAAGGACAGTGGTCCTGTGTTCACGGGATGATTTTTTATGAGCATCGATTCGATGAACGGTTAATGAGACGTTTCTGGTCGAACTAAGCAGGGTTCTACAGGTCCGATTAGTAGCAACGACCATTTAGCGAAACAACAGTTCGATACAGAGCGATGTTGATAGGGGCTATGGGAGTCGCTTGGACACATATGAACAACCCAGATCGATGAAATATGAATTAAAAGAACCGAGGCTGAACTCGGTAGAGAATCAATAGGTTACGGAAATCATTGCATAAGGTCTGCGCAGGTAAATTGTATGAGATTGACAGTTACAGTTTCCCACTAAAAGGGAAAGCACTACTAAAATCCTTCATATTAGGTACTAGCTCTTATCTGTACTTAAATTGTAGAATAGTTTGTTTTCCATCACCTGCTTGCTCATCGGACTATATTATACTACGAACTTTAAGTAAATAAGCCCCTAAGGCTATATAAAGGTATAGTAAGTGTAAATAAGTAAGTGTAAATGAAGCACTCGTTCCCACCAGCCAAAGACGAAACAGAAGTATTATGTTTAAAAAAAAACAAATCTATAACTGTCAATATACTTCAAATTATTTCACAAAGGTACGGCATTCTATTTCCATTTGTATCGTAAACATCAAAATGCCTAGTATCTCATGCGGCTCTATTTTAGCTCGGCTATATCTATTATCACATTTACGTAGACGTCCTCTTTCGATCAGTGTACGTTAGCACTTTCGACAAGATAAGAACATTGGGTCAACGGTCCACCGAGGTTCAAAATCGATGCGACAAATACAGTTCCTCTACTTTTTCTCCTGGCCTTCGTCCATGTATATTTCGAGCTCTTGAATTTGCCTTCATTCATCCTTTTAAGGCGTTTCGTTGTACTCTGCGCTCGCGGCTGGCTGATGGCGCCCCCAAGTCACGAATCACTCTAATGAAGCGGTGAAAAGTCAATTGATTCAGTCTGTGAAAATGTCACCAAATATCGGAGACAAAAGAGAGAGATCAAACACGTAGTAATTTGTGAACGTAAAAGACGCTTATCTAAATCCGATAGCACAATAAACGAACTAGATTCAAAAGCAGGAATATATTAATGAACAAGCGGCCGAGAAAAAAATTGTAATTAGTTTGAAAAAAAACATATATATATCATTGTTTTTTACCATTTTTTATACTACCAGTTGATTTTACTACACACAAACTGTCACGTTTCCTTTGGCCGAAATAGCTTCAATTTTTTTTAAAGAGCCGTGTTCATTCTACAAAGAAAACAAATCTTTCTATTAGTACATAGTCGTGGGCGCACACATACGGATCACAAAAATTCCAGCGGAACAAGGTCATTATCATAAGTAACCTACTTTAACTCGAAACAACCATAATGGTTACCATCTTGGATTAAACGCATTTCAGAATAATGACAAAATGTTCGCCAGTGACGTTTCACTTCTGAAAGCGTCACTCGACGCATTCGCCTCATTGAATTCTTCAACATTGAGTTCTACACTACGCGGCAGCGGTAATGGCTGTGACACTGGACATCCGCAAGGACCCAGGACGCAAGGTCTAGTTCATGAGGAAAGACACTCTATTGGCGCTATCGGGATGTAGGAAGAAGAGGAGGTCTCTTTCGGTAGAGTAGGCGGTAGTACCGCTGTAATGACATGCTGTTATAAATGCCACGTAGCTGTTTATTATTTGCCTCGTGGGAGTCATTCGAGGCAAACATTTACGACTGAAGGGCAGGCTGGCGGCCAGGGTATATGGTACGGTCCGTACTGGGTGTTCACTGAAACAGAATATAGAAACCATGAGCTGGTACCAGGTAAGGGCCAGGATGACAAGCCAGCCGTAGACAAACAGCATCGTATGTCCTGCGAGTAATGTTCGGCTAATATGTTTTGAATATGCTGTCCTTGAACTTCGGAGGAATTCGTTTTTAGGCAAAGCTTCACATAAACACAATGAGTGAGAAACCCGGCTTCACATTTAACGATCGCGACTGCGGCGGTGACCGCAGCCGTATAGCAGCACGACGAACAGCATTGTATGGAGGTTACTTTGCGTTTTTTTTTATTCATTAGACAATTCGAGAATCTTATGAGGCTGTATGTGTCATTTGAACAGACTGGGTCATCAGTGGTACAGGCTATTTAAAGGAGGTTAGTCCCTTCTGGGTCCTCCATTCATTACCCTGAGTAGTCCGACCTTTTTTCCATCACGAGTCCTTTCGCAGGTTTATTCTATTAGCTATTCTTTTAGCTTGTCCAGATGCCTTATGTTTTCCTACAGTTTTATTAGGAGCGAATTCACACGATAACGAACTAATTTTCAATCCGATCCCAATAACGGGAATGGAAACTAAATATCTCGTTATTGAACGCCGGATGCGATAATTGAACAAAAAAAAGGACATTTACAAAAATCACACGCATCATAATCACCTAATGTTATTTTATATACCCAACTTGGTTTACCTTCAACCCTGATCAAAAACAATTTCGTTTTTATCGCATGCCGGAATTCAAGCAGGCTGATCAAATCACTAGCGAGGACATCTCCATGTTGGTCAACCTTTTCACTGAATGGGTGTTTCGACAACTGCTGCCTCAAGTATCTCTGCCTTAGAGAGTCGGCCACCCCCCTCCAGCATCAGTACGAAATGAACCATGGGTCTGTCTGTAAATATCTCCGGTTTTGAACCTGAGTCCTTCTACTTCACTACTACAAGCTCCTTGATCCAGCAGCAGGCAAACACGCTGTTACCATTGTCCCATCACGAAAACAGCGGGAGGTTAAGTTATGTGAACTTAGTCAGTTATTAAGGTTAGAATGCGTTGTTAGAATATTTGCGACGCAGAACTTAAGGTTGCGGACCTAAGACTACCGGCTAAGATGTCGAGATGTAACCTTGAATTTTAAATTCACACCAAAATCTATACAACTGACCGAGTTGCCCTTAGAAAACCGCTATTCGTATTAGCCGACTGCAGCTGTTGTTACCCATGAATCGCTTTGCCGAACTGTTGCAAGAACGCCACCCTCTTCTATTTTTCCCAGTTCACCCTAACGGCCACTTTGGATTTCCGAATTGCGCCTCTGTGGGGCAATACGTTGGATACGTGGACGTTAATGCTTTCTGCGATTTCGGTCGTTGCAGAAAAGATGATCCTAATGACTGAATACGTCTGACACACTTTCTTCCTGGTGGGAGATTTAAGGTAAAAAGCAATTTGAATTGCATCGTTCTCACAATCAATCATCAAAGAGATTTACTTTACTATGCAGTCCTTTCCAACAATATTACAATTGCCTGCGGCCTGCAGACAAATTCGCGGGCGAACATTAAACGAAAAGTAAAAGTAAAACGATATAAAAATAGCGACTTCTCACTTTTTATAGAATGCCTAAAAGGTTTCCGGCGTTGATTGTTGTCCCTAACAGCAATCAACCATATTTCAAGGAAACCAAAATGCAGTGCCCCCTCCCCCCAGGCGTTTTTCGCCATCCGACCGACGTCTGCCGTACTGTAACACGTTGTCTTATACCATCAACAAATCTTTAACCACGTTATGCATAAGTTGGACTTTACCACCTTCGAAGACACTGAGTAGCCACCTAACTTCTAATAATTATACAATACAATGTTTGCCATTCAAGAATGGGAAATGTGCAACAGACGGACTATCGCTATTAAAGCCCTTCAAGGTTTTCGCTAAGGCAGGGCGTAATGACGACACGTCTTGTCGCCCTGTTATATCAATTAATTACAGTACGTAGCATTTCTGGATTGTTAAGAAGCTATATAGATTGCTCAACATTTTTTGGTATCACAGGCTCCACCAGCAACATCTTAGTAGACGTATTATCAGCTGATGTCGGATAATTCCGCAAGGACCTTTACCTGAAATAGGCATCCAGGCGCACAGTTCGCTTATCTCCAATACGACAATCGGAGTTACAGCAGGCACTTTTGGGGCGGGCTTGTCTAGGCAACATGGAAACCTATTATGGGGTCTAAGTTTTGGATTTTGATGCAGGCACGGTTCATTTCGCGCTGCGAAAAGCCAGCTATCTAAAGCACCATCCCTGTTCAATAAGATGATCTTTTACGCGGCACGCAAAACTTTTCGAAACTAATAGACCATATTGTTTGTTAATTTCAAGTATTCCATAATAAGTCTATCTAAATAATAAAAGGTTTCATCAGTTAGGATTTTTGTAATAACTTGTAAAGAAGGTATTCAGTACCAAAAGTAGAAAATATGAATGGATATAGCGCTACATAGTAACTCAGACAACGGAATTACTCCGATATCTCACTGCGTATCTTATTAAACAATTGGACAAACGGAAGCATATCAAAGCGTATTTGAAGCGTCCCAATGTATTGGCCCCATACGTCATTCTTCAGACTGGATAAAGCTGTTTGTTTTATAAAGAAACATAACGAAAATCAGACTATTTAATCTATCGACTATTTTTTATTGTTTCTCCTTCTGATTGTTATCACTCTTCTCAGTTTGTTTTAGTATCGCGTATTCTTTGTGTTCACCCATAAGAGAGCCAAATCCAGAGCTCGCTATGTTTCGAGGCAATTAAGCGACTCGTCAATGGGGCTTTATGCTGATGGTATTGTCAAGCCGCGATAGTAATTAAATCGGGCATTTTTTGAGCAATTATACGAAAGCGTTTAATACACGTGGACTAAGAGAATGATATTACGTAACTAAGCACGCACCTAAACGGTAGAAAAAAATATTTATTTAAACCAAAGGTATATAGGCTCTCAAAATAAATATGAGGTAAATTGAACCGGGTTGAGGCTGATAGTTCAAAGTTTTATTATCAAATTATCTAGAGTAGGATAATTACTCTGAAAAACATGTTCAGATAGTAGTGATGATTGCTATCGTGGAGCGCGTTGATAATGGCCATTTTCTGCTCAAGCAGTTCTGCACCCACGAGAGTGTAATTGTCTACGAAACATAGAGATTTGCGAGATGGCCTGGGTTCGAAACCAAGCGTGTACACACCCTGTTCCACGGTGCTAGAAGGAACCGGCCGTTTAAAGCTTTACTTAGCTAATACGTAATCGCTTATGGCAGCCATGAACATACAAGCAGCGCTAGTTTAAATTGCGATGTCGACAAGTGTCTATATGACTGCCAGCCCGCTTCAGAGGTCTGTTAAACAAACATTCAGATAGAACCAGCAGGACTTTCCCCGGCTAGGCGTTCAGGAACTTTTTCAAATAATATGGTTAAAAAAAAAAAGAAAAAATTACGTTACGGAAAAAATGTATTTTTTACTCTAGCTGTTCTACATAATCCGAATTTTCGAATCTTATTTGAAAACAGTGAACGATCTACAACGGAGCCTCGTCGTGAAATGAAAGGAGTTTTACTCAAGTATAAGTATTTCTTAAATCATATTATCCACTCCCCGTAGAAGCATTAAGTAGAGACTTTAACATTTCTTATATATGTCTTTGCATTACGTGTTTTCGGTAGAATTTCTGATTGATCTTGCACCAACTAAAACGATAGAGGGTGCGAAAGGGATTGATGTTTGTTTTATGTTAATTATTAATTTACATGTGGATTGTTTTTGCTGGGAGCGCTTATCAGAAATCCTCTGCGAATAGTTACTTCATTAAATAATCACATGACAATCCCTATTGCGTCTTAAGTGACGACAATGTTTTTTTAGTTTCCCAAATTTGTATTTATCAAGTATCGTTAGTAGATGTCAACAGTTTTCGTTAAATAATTTGTTAAGTTAGATTGTGTTTACCAGACAGAATTTAGGTTAGAGTATATCGATAGCATTATCGGCGGCGGCGGCCGCCACCCAGTTCAATTAAACAGTAGTAGAGGCCTAATGTTTATTCATTCTTGAAATCCAACACGATTCATTTCCTTATGGTTGGCATAGATGTTGTTCGCAAACAACCTAACACAAATTGCTGACTATCAGAGCCTATCAGCTGGCTATCAGAGCCTATCAGCTGGCTATCAGAACCTATCGGCTGGCTATCAGACGATTCATCCGCAAAGCTGTTAACTAAAGTATCTATTTAGCGAGGTCATCGCGGTCAACGAACAAAAGATTTCAGTTTAAGTCGAACATATAAATACTAATATTGCGGGTGGGCCCATGGACTGTCTTGCGAGTACATATAAACTAAGGTACTTGGGATAGTCAATACATGGATATTTATGCAGCCGTATTTGACTTACTAAACCCATGGAGTCAACGGTGTGGTTAATCTGAAGCAAGCCGCAATTAAAAACAAGCTATTCATTAAGGACTACTATGTACCATTGTCTACAATTCGGTAATAATACAATCAGTCACCGATATAACTAGAAAAAGCTCCCTTCTATTTTATTTCGCTTCGTGTCGGCAACGTGTCCACGGGTGCGGCGTAGAAAACGCGCAAAATCAGCACGTGTCAGAAGATTCCTTCAACGAATGCCGGCCTACGGAAGGAAATCCGGAAAATGCACAGCGCACCTAAATAATTTGCTTATAGTCAGTTGGCCTTTTCACTCTCATATGAATATTCATTGCAACAATGTATTTTACATAGAATCCATCAATTTTCCTAACCTTTAGCGCAGTCTTCCATTAACCTTTGACACCTCTGCTGATGACAAACAGTGGCGAACCTTTCCTTTTACAGTATCACATCCGACGTTCGCCAGTTTTTATTGCTGGGCCAAAACTCGCAACGCTACCACTTCCCATACGCGGGCGCAGGCGTTCAGGCGGGTCCGAGGACAAAGGACGCAAATGAACTTACATATCGTTCATACATACGGTCAACTTCCACATGCATGTCGTTCTACAACGTTGCGTGTAGAATCGAGTTAACGACACCCGCACTTTTTCTACTTTATATATGTGCACAAGTAAACATTAGTATATATGTAAATGTGATTTTTGTCTTTGTTTTTTTCTCTCGCGAGAACGTTTAGAGAAAACGATACCAGCATGATGTGGGTAAGAGTGTCCATAGAATTTATATGTCCGATCAGACTACAAATATGCATAGTTACATGCAGCATTGATCTTAATATACTTAGTGAATTATTGAAGTAACACAATTGCTAAAATAAGGTAATGCAATCACTGGATTATTTATTGGAGTTGACTGCAACGAAAAAATTGCAATAAGCCAACTTATTAAATGTAATCGATATACATATAGTACGAATGTGTATGTGTTGTAAAAAGTAGTCCGGACGCTTCTCGGTAAGTGAATCTAGATATTTCATATTTATTCTGCCCTTCGTTATTATACGAGTCAAGCAGTGAAAATCATTCAGTTCCAACAGTAAAAATGAAATAATAATTACAACAGAGCAATACAAGTAATAATACATGACCCTATTGCGGCTCCGTGCTTACAACCATTAGCAATAATACCCGAAAACGGCCAAGAGCAACTCCAACATCGGGCCGCGTTGGTCCCTGCCACAGTGGTCTAATGCAGCCTCTCACAGGTAATCACTTACTCACTG
The DNA here is from genome assembly GCF_002532875.2 of Varroa jacobsoni. Taxonomy (NCBI): domain Eukaryota; kingdom Metazoa; phylum Arthropoda; class Arachnida; order Mesostigmata; family Varroidae; genus Varroa; species Varroa jacobsoni. Next base: position 60,980 of record NW_019214415.1, on the reverse strand, counting down.
AGCCTTTTCGGCGCCCTAGCCCTTCCTGTAGTCATTTGCGCAGTGTCTGGAGCTGTGACCTTTATCACTGCCGTTCACTAAACCACTCGATCGCCGATGCATGTAAGCACCACTTCCTCCTTTTCCGGTCACAACAACTGACGCTGCCCAAATTAAATGAACGCTCCGTTCTTCCGATACTACTAGCGAGCAACTTCATTCTCTAATGCGAGACCGACGTATGGATCGTATGGTCAAGCGGTGTTCGGTGGCGATCAGCCGGGAAACCGACAAATGAAACGACGCGAGCGTGAGTACGGCGGCGCCAGCAGCCAAAGGAGCCAGGTAGTATTAGAGCGTCACCTTCGGTATCATCGTCACTCGTTCACCCTCATTATCATTTCGGCAATAGCAGCAGCATCAGTAGCTGAACCGAATAAGAGCCCCTAAAAATGAGGAAAAGGAGAAAACGCTTAGTGGCATCCAGGACCCCATTGCCGGGGGCTCTGCTGCACTATCACTTGCGCGATGTTGCTGCTAGCATTGTTTTTATGCAATGGAAAACGTAGGGGTTCGAGGCCCCTTGAAGAGGAAGAACAGTTGTAATAATACAATGGTCCGAACAGTCGCGTTGTTTAGAGCGACTATTCGGGAGCTGCTTTAGCGAACGGAACAAATTCCACCCTCTCCGAGGTGGCGTAGGGCAAAGGGGGAAAGGTATCCGGAACGGATGATTCGCTCGGTTTGTCCCGGGCATTTGCAAAAGCATTTTGTTGCTATCTGCTACGTAATCGACCCAGTCCTCGGCCGGTAAAATCAAAAACAACGACGGCTAGTACAATGATGCTGCTGATATCACGAAAAACGTGTCTGTGTTTGTTGTTATTTTCTGGATGAGAAGAAAATTCGCCTAGTTGGGAAACGGACAGAAGTCCCGACTAACAGGATCAGCCACCAGGGAGTGCGGTGACAGCAATGACTGTTCGGTCATTCGGTCAAGAACTGTTGTATGTACTGTGATCGGAGTGAATATAAGGGTTATATTCGATTGTAAGATGATTAAATAACGGCCGACGGTAGCTTCCGCATGCGCAGTCATAGTCATCCGTGATAAGCTCGCGAAAAGCTATCTGAAAGTACGTGAATTCTTTCAATTAACACTAAAGCAAATAGTGGTACTTTTGAATTAAATTGGGTGTATTAAATGACGAAGTGTATAATAAAAGTTTTTAGTTTTGGCTGGCCCTTGGGTGGTTGGAATGCCTCAAAGCGTCCAATTTTTCAGTTTTTTGAACAGTGTAATCGAGAAAACCTCGGCATGCGCGGCCGGAGGACATAAATATGCGATTTCTTCTGTCTTCCTTTGCCATTGTCAGCATATGATAGCATCATTTTCGTATGTTTATATTTGGGTATCTGCATGTATGGACAGATCACTCGTTAGACAAAGAATATCTTTTGGGAATGAACAAGTTCTCTTTTAGGTATGGTCCATATTATAGGTCAAACCACCACTCAGGCATGGCAACCATGCGAACAAAAACTATAAAAACACCTGCTTATCTTGATTATGACTTGTTATTCTCTTTTATTCGTTTTTTTTTTTTCTAAATCCTTTATCTTCCCGTTTACTTAATTCTGGTGATTATTTAGCTAATGCTAAAATTTGAACCAGCGCAGCAGCGTGCTTGACAGCTATCGTTACCGTGACGTAAATTACTAAGATCACTCCGCTTCTTCGGAAGGTGTAGATAATTAGACTGCCTGGTAGAAGGCTATAATACGACGTAGATTTGACCTGAAAAGATAATTACGTGTCATAATATGTATTATTTGGATTCAGTACGCAGGAATTTTCAAGGAAAGCCACTTCCGTGTGAAGCAAGCTAACAAAATGACAAGCTGGTCTACCATTTATTGTAAATCAACTTCGACGGGGGAGGCATACAACTAATTCGAGTACTATAAAAAGGAAGCGATCGAGAGAAATCTCAATTAAAAAAAAATAAAAAATATAGCATATATTATAGTAATTTAGCCCAAATTTTGGCTGACAAAATAGTGTCTCTACTAGTTCGTCACAAAGCGAATCGGCAAGTGAGATCCGCAGGTATCCCGTGATTTAATTGAATTCGCTTTCAAACAACTGTAGAGCCTCTGTCGAAGAACTTGTCAATCGTTCTATCAAAGTTTATATTGTTGTGCCAACTGGGCGGATGGAGGCACGAGCACCGTACGGTTGAGTTAGACAACGTTCTTTAATCACCAGGAATATCGTGGGCTAAATGAAATTCACGTCGGAACGATCTGTACCACTCACTAAACGCTTGGGTTAACGGCTAATGATGACACTTGAGGGGGTCACGAAGATTAGACAGAGTGCGTTCCTTTGGTGACATCTTGTTCACAACAAAGTTTGCGCGGGAAATTTCAAAAGATGGCTGGCCATCTAGCTTGTTCAAAAGTTGTTTCGCCCTGGGCGGAAATACCAGGAGATAAACAGGCGTTTCAGGATGGAATCGTTTTCGTTCGGTATCAGAACTCTTTTAGTTTTACATCAAAATCGATATGAGGCAAACGATAGCAGAAGAAATGTATGTATCCCGGAGTTCAAAGTTTCCATATGTTAAGTGTTGCACATTAATAGCTTTAGTAGGGAAAACTTCAGGGAATGCAGCAAACGAAAAAAATTTTATCAGATGAATAGGATAAACAGGTGAAACTTTTTGTTCCTCTCTGGTGCAAACGTTCTAGAGAGCCCCGTGAATACGTGACTTTATGATACTTTTGGGAAGCAGCATTGATTTATGGTGGTTATTCTGTAAATGAGTAGCTCGACACAGATCTCGACTGATGAAATGACTAAAGACGTATGGATATACGACTAGGCCTTGGCTTGATTTCATGTATGCTACTGCTGCTACCGCTAGGAGTTACTGCTTTATTTGATTGGCGATATTCCTCAGCCTCACGAAGCGTATTTGTCTGAGCCTAATTTCGCACCTGATTACAGCTTATCACTAAATATCCTTAAAATTAGTAGGCAGACACAATACACAAATAGGTGCTACAGTTTTTTACGTCCAGCGTCGTTGCCGCTAAACACTGTTTCAGATAAATGACCCATTTCAGTGTGAGGCGGAACGTGTTTCGAAATTATATTCCCCAGGTAACGTGTCGTAATGTTTCCAATGCAAACACGTTATTACTACAGTATCACAAGGAACATGTAATTGCTTGTGTGTTGTCTAACAGCTACAATGTCCAATTCATCTTCTCACGACATATTTAAAATCCGCCATGTCAATTATAACGTCTTCGTGCAACAGTTGTCATTAGGAAACGCATCTCCGTCATTCATGCGGGTAATGAGACAAAACTTTGCTATTATAGTAGTCTGAAGTAACTGTTAGCCTTGAACTTTGTAATTTGAGGTATATATATATATATATATATATATATATATATATATATATATATATATATATTTTTTTTTTTTGTATATATTTGTACGATTCAGGCTGACTCAAAATAGAATTTACTTTTTGTTATATATTGAGCACATAGTCCTGTTTTACCCTTAGTTGTTTCTTCATGATGTCCATTGATAGTACGAATCGACTGTCATCGTTGGGCTTACAACTGGTACTGAAACTTTTACGCGTGATCACAATAATGCACAGAGTAACGCGTTGATAATTTACATGCTTGAAACAGAGTTTTTACTCGTATTATTTCTTACAACAATTCAAAAGGGATATGCAATGGTCATCGACACTACAGCACTGATGAGGCTAGTTTTGTATCGGACACGTTCGCATGAGCAACCTACTATTCGAGGTTTGAAATCCGGCCCAAATAGCCTCTAACCTAGCGTTCCTTCCTAGTCCTAAGGAAGGGACAAGCAGCATCAAATATTATAGACCGACTTCTAACTTACCAGCAGGGGTTATTTATATTTGAATAAGAATACATGAACGCAAAGAGACGCGTATGTAAGGTGTGAAGGACTATTTCGAAAAATACAAAACAATAAATTCCTTTGTTTCTTTTGTCCCTGTTGCTAGCAAAGTGTTTCGGACTAGTTTTAGCTCGTTTCGGGGCCAAACTTGGGACAATGCTCTCTACTGCGGAGCTGGGTCCAGTTTCAATTCAGCCTCAGTTCGGCCGGCGCCCCCAAACGGCCGTCCATCGAATAGAACAGCTTTTTCGCGTACCCGCTGGTCACTCGCTCGCTCGAAATGCCAGACGTCGCGTTCGTAAACGCGTCCATCTTCGTTACCGCCAGCGGCCTCCGTCGGCAACAGCAAGATCTGTTCTTCTCTATGGGTCGAATGAGCTCGAGGCCTCGCTGCCCGAACTTTTGTAGGTTTCCGGCGACACTCATTACATCGCAGCGTTTAGCGAAAACGCTCCATCCCGACAAACGATCTACGTCAGCGATTTCTACCGAGTACCAACGACGGCTACAGCGGAAGAAATTAGGCCCAGCATTGAACCTCGCTGGTCGCCACAGAACAGCATCGAACACTAAACCCCAGGACACCTTTATTTTCCTCAGGCTATGTCAACTGCGTGGACTTAGCCATGGAGCAGGTCGCCATTGCTAATACCGCAGACCCGTTCGACTGCTCCACTAACCAGCTAAAGTTAATATTGCGCCTTTATGACACTGGCGCAGCTGCTTGTGTTACTTACGTTGTGCATCTGCTGGACCAAAAGGGGGCGGCTGAACGAAGAAATGTGGGTGGCCGATGGAAAGGTGGGGGAGTATGGAGGATCGTAGCACTAGTGGTCTGACAGAACTATTTATAGCATTGGGTGTAGTCGCATTGCGTTTATGGAACGATGCGTTCGTGGAAGAAAGAGTGTGGTTCGGGTTCGGCGAGCTGCTATGAGATGTATGTTCGTGACACGTGGAGAACACCGTATTGTATGAGGTCTTCTGGTAAACGCTGGGAATTCCCAGAGAGGTGACAGGGGCTTATGAAGGAAGCGCCAAGTCGAATGCGATTGCAGCAATAAATAGAGGTCTTGAAATAACGGCATAACGTGTGTTTGAGATCAGCAGCGGAACGCGAACCCCTACAGGCGAATATGAACAGAGGATATAACTCGCCAAATGACGCCTGGCGGCTTTGGGTTTCGATTTTTGTGAACAGATTCTGTGACTGCCATGTAAGATGGGCCACTTGTAGCACAACCTGGATACCGGCCGCAAATCCTAGGGAAGCTGTCCATGAACAAGTTGCTTGCCATAGAGCTTAACGTTTTTGCCAAGTTGCCGTTGTTGTTATTATTGTTTATAATGATTAAGTCCTTTATTTAGCTGACTTTGTTTTCAAGACAAGCATTAACAAAGTAACGATTTCTAGAAAAGAGGCCAAATAAATAATGCATAAATATGACAGGAAGTTTTTTTTTTACTGTGGATATCAGTTGCTTAAAAAAGGTCTGTTTTCTTTTTTTATTACGGTTATACGCTTCGAAGAGTATTCAGCTTTTTGCACGGCTTGTACAGAATTTTCATTAGATTTTCCAGCGTTTGTGCCTCTTTGCGAAAGTACAAATGAGTCACTAATCTCTTTGCCTCTCTGGATTTTTTTCCTATTTTTCGGCTAAAAATGTAGGATGGTTCCAGGGTACATGACGAGGTGGTGCCAAGAGCGTGGGTTGCTGTGCAAATTATACGTGTAGGCGGCCGCATACACCCCTTATTATGAGAATGGCCAACGAAGCTATAAAACAGGGCTGATATGCAGACGAGCTAGTTGCTTCTCCAAGTAAGAAAAGCTTCCCTTCTATTTTAACTAATAAGCGGAGAAAATTTGTGGGCCGGAGAGAATTAGGTCCCCCAGAACTGGCCAGGGTATACCCGTTTCATACCTGTTCCCGTTCAGCGTGAAAAAGGTCAAGCGGTTACTCAAAAGGCACATCTGTCTAATGAAACACAGCTTACCTACACTAGCCTAGGCAGGCACCAGCGTGTGCAGCCTTAGTCAGACTTTCGAAACTTGTGTCTTGGAAAATCGAATTGTGCAGTACGGGTAAAAGTGTGCATATTCTGAAATGCCCGCTGGTCAGACATGAAGACACAATTTGAACGTGCCGTTGAAAGATTCACATTGATAACGTCGTGAACGAAACAGATACAACGGCTTTTAAATGTAGCCGACATTTTCATACGAAGTCAACGTGAAAGTGGTCGGCATCGTTTACGTATACGAACCATTCATTTTGTATGCGATTGCAATAAAGTAATGAACAAGAACGGGATTGTCAGTTCTTTTCCGTTTAGTATTTTCTGACTTGGTATTAATTATCAGTGATTATTTTTGTCCCCATTGATTTTCTTATAATACATTAAATTTAGACATGAGGCCGCTTTGCATGTCGAGGTGTTAACAGGATTGATAGATAAACACACATTCTAACGCCTTACATATCGTCTTTTTTGTGTGTCCCATCTCAATTGCACGCGTAATTTCTTGGACCTCGTTGTGCTCATTTGTCTGCTGAGATTAAGGGTCCATATCACGATAGCAAACCTAGATGACAGAAATGACGGGGAATAAACAGTCTACCTACAACGAAAAATGTAGAATTCCACCGATCGACTAATGGACTACATCTATTAACCATCTTCTATCGATAATCATACCTGTTATACAATTTTATTAAATTGCCTTAAACTAAGGTAGGCTCCAGGCCGATAGTACTGCATTGACTGAAGCTTTGGTTAATTATTATGTATCCGCTCGAAAGACAGATTATTGTATTTCTATTTCAAAAGCTCTTGTTTTTTTTTTCTCTTTTTTTTTTTATAGAAATAGAGAACATGCAGAGTAGGTGAAATGTTTGTATCTTCTAATGAGTCCTTATAGGTCGAATTTGGTTTAAGGGCACAACTATGCTGCTAAGCCGATTTTGATCGGAAACTTAATTAGGATTTAATAAAATGAAATTTATATTCACGAAACCTGTTTTATGCACTAGAGTCTTGCTCAATAAGAACGCATACCTTATTGGGATTAATACTTATCGATACAAAACAAGATACTAATTGTGATAAAACTAAACATCAGCATAGTTCGCTATGAACCACTCAGGGGCTTCTAACTGTCTTCAGTTGAACACTCGCGGTCGGCCTACAACCGCATGTTTTGAGTCTCTCTACGTAAAAGCTTAGGCATCTAGGCCATATGAGTATCTGAGTTACGTTTGCTCCTTTCTTCGCTTCCTATGTTCGCGAAATGCCTCGATCGACGGACAACAATGAGGCGCTGGCAACGACGGGTTTGGTCAGCTGCTGACACTGCGTTTTCCGTGCAGCAGCGAACCTTTGTCTTCGAGCCCGGAGCGGTTATTCACTGCTAGCAACTCAACTTGACTAAGTTTCAGATCTAACAATTGTGCTTGAGCGACAAGCGTCGTTATGTTATCAAATTAAAGAAAGACCTCCACACCCCTCCGTCCGTCCCCAAGAACTTTTTGGCCGCCGCTGTGTGGCCTGTCGTGTGCTTGCTCGTCAGGTTTTCCCAACTCACTGCACTATGACAGACAGCTAACGCCAGTGGCCAACGATTGACCGTCGGCAGCTAAGCGGCTGCAACCACAGCCGATCAAGGTACTTTTACCGAGAAGGGAACGTAGCGGTTCATGGTGCCGTGTGTTGACGCGGGGTAAACTTTTAATAGCTCCCGACTGGAGGGACAATGAAACCTAACTTTCTAGAGACGAGTCGCCACACCCAAGCGCGAGGAGGGGCCAGCGCGTTCCTTTCTCGGATTCGCCACCCCGCCTTCAAATGGAGACATTTAAGTGAGCGCGAATCTAATGCAGACTCGAAAATGTGCCCGGATATCTCGGAACAGAAAGAGAGATAAAGGAGAAGATGGAAGAGACGCCGTTATCATAGTAGAGGAATCAGAAGCAATCAGTACCCGATGCGTCTTTATAATTAGCAGAGCGGGCAGAGGATTGTGCCGGATTGGAGAGAAGAGACCCAGTGATAATACATAGGTAACGTGTTTCTCCTAATAAATGTAAGAAACCTGGTGGTTGGAGTTAAAGATTGCCCACAGAAGCACTTCGTTTGATGCTGGAAGGGAGCAGCCCTCTAAACCAATACTTAACGAAAGCAATAAAACCAGACGTAGAACAAAATGCATTTTTTCATAGAATTGCAGTCCACAGAAAAACTTTTGGAACTTCTTATTTATATGCGTAAAGGAGAGGTTGTAAATCGAGAGATATGAAAATAATGCGTAGACAACGCAGAATCTCCGATTTGCAACTAGTTTTTGATGTTTATCCTTATCGTTCGAGTAAATGGCGTCCACTTCAAGAACGAATTTACGGAATCATCTATACGTGTTTAATTAAACTCCCTCTTACCTCAGAACTATTTCAGAAATAGCTTTATATTCGTTCAAACAAATCGTTGTTATGTACAGCGAGCAGACTCCCAAATAGATTACAAGAAGTGTCAAAAAACAACAATAACAAATCATACAATTCCAGGTTTTTTCTCTGCCGAAAAATTCGGTTTACAAAAAAACGCCAAGCCATATACATCCATTGGCTGAAAAACTCACTACAGGCTATGGAAAAGGTTGTTTTCCCGTAGCCGCTATATACGCTGCCGACACGACGCTAAGTAGGAAACAGTAGAAGCGAGACTTTTCGCCACGTACGAGCCTTCGGGAGACAGAACGTTCAGTTGTTACAACGAGCATCAAATCATTAGAGTCAGAGCGAATTAATCAATGTAAACCTAAATTTAGCCCACCTACTTCCTGGGACAAATAACCGGGCTCCTACTGAACATTGCCTTTTCCAATGCCGGCGATTTTTTACTTACCCATTTAGACGTCCATTACATTTTTACGCCCATTTATCACCAATACGTTCGGAAATGAACTTTCTTTCAAGATTTATCCTTATCGATGTTATATAGCCGGATAACATTAAAGATCGTTCTAATTAAAAAATATGTTATTTTGTTACATTTATTCTGATTGACAGAACTTGTAAATAGGTCGTAGTTTCAGTATGCAAAATTTATAAACTTGTCTTCCTTTCAAGCGTGTACAAACTAGTGTAACTGCATGAATGCTAGAGTGTAGAGTAGACCTCTTGAGGTGACTGCGAGTTCAGAGATTGAACTAATCGATCGGGGATCAGTACGATTTACCCATCACTAATCGAATCTAAGGCTGAATGAAGCGATAGGCCAGTGAAGAAAGCATTTTGACCCACACATCACCATTTGGCCTGCTCTATTACTGAGAGATTCATCAAATTATGGGCGTTTATTCTTAACAGCAACAAAAAATGCAGATAAAAAAGAAGCGTAAGTAAATTCTATTTAAATGAGCTTTCTAGTTCTAGTTATTTTTTTAGTTTGATATTTTAATCGAACCTTTTTTTTGGGAACCGAAACATTATGTTTTGATAATGTTCATCCTCTGACCTTAATGAAGATCACCGAAAACGTCACTTACGGAAAATGCGTCACTATAGCTGATAATAGGAATCGATCAGGAGAGTCGTCACCTGGAATAAAGTAACGCTTTCTCTACCTTTACCGAATGTTGTGTAGTCTGAGGTCAGAAAACCAAAGCAATTCAGAAACGAACGCGTGGTAGAAGTCCTTAGGCTAGCTACTCTATAACGTTTGCTCAATAGTAATATGCGAACTACAGAAGCGCAATGACAAACGATACGCATATTCGTAAGGGTTTCCCTTGCCGAACATATCAGTTGGTAGTGGAACATGGTCTGCTACGTTTGAAAGTATGGGAAAGTAAATCACTATTTAACAAAAACATACATTTTTCTTCGCTTGTGTAAATATGTAATCAGCCATCGAATTAAATAGTCATCTAAGTTTCATAAGAACTAACTTCACCGAAGGACAGTACGTTCTCTTCTCAGTATGGTGCATTTCCTTTGAAGAAATGTTGCAAGAACAAACCTGGAACAACTGGAAGAACAAATCCGTTTGTTTTCGAAAAATTCGATGAGTTTCTCATCTTCAATAAACAAACTCTTGTTTCCGAATTGAAACTTGAGGAAGTTAAGCGAATAACCTGAACTTAAGCAATAGTATTTCAAATGTCACTATGCGATAAACGTTGGGCTTCTTGGGTAGACGCGTAAAACGAGCTCAATTTAAGCATCCCATGCAGGCTTTATGACTGGACACGACTGGACCACGATAGTCAAATGCAGTCAGCTTCGTTCATACTTTCTAAATATGAAATTTTCTTTATTTCAACCCTTTTGAAGCTCCTTCAACAGGTGTCCCATTAACGGGCGTTACCTTACAATTTTTTTTGTTGCTATATAGAGCTGAAGGATTTCTGGGTTATGACAACATCGTGTGCAACGTCGATACTCGGATGGAGGACAATTAAAGACACTGCTGCAGCAAAATTTGGTGAAACAACGCAATTGTAAAATTACAAAGAGAAACAAAGTGTTTTTATTTACCGTGTGGCAAACACATTGTACGTAATGACTGCTACATATACATGGGGCAACCTATAAATCAACATTAGTTTTTTTTTATTTTAATACAATGTCGAAATTGCAGAGCAACAAATAGCAGCTTTTACGCGATAATCGAATGCATGTAACAGCTATAGAAGCCTTGCAGACATGACTTAATTAAAAATCTCTTTTCTCTAGTTCCCTGTATATTATGGATATCATACGAGCTGCCACATTGCTGATTCTCAATTCCGAATACCAAGATCCCGCCTTCTCGGTCACGCTTTTTTTTCATAAGCCTTAGAAATGCCTCCGACAACCCACTACGAATGGTCTCAGTAGTATATAAATGACGTTTGAAAAGTAACCAACGGTGTTGGTCTATTCCTTTTCGGAGCTTCTCCCACAGTCAAATAAATTCATTCATTCATTCATTCATTCGCATCCTCATTGAGAGGAGCGACGGATTACTATTGAGAAGTAAGGCCCGCGATACCAATGAATTTCTGCTAACGACTGTCGTCGTCATGCCCAAACAGATTCAAGTTTAACGTAAGCCATTTCACAAATTGACAAAACGACAATACGTGATAATGAGGAGAAGAAGAAAAAGAAGAGTCAATGACAACCGATATGCTGACGACAGCAGCGGCTGGAAGGAGTAGTCGAACGAAGATTTCGCCCGAGACTATCTTGATTCACCGACACCCTATTGTCTGATGTCTTGTTACCCTCCTGCCCCTTCGGACTCTTAGAACAATTCCTAAACTTTCCTATCTACTGTTGGTTTCTGTTTCACGCCATAATTATGCCAAAAAACTACACTGTCCCCGACGTCAGCACCCCACTGATATTGTACCTCCGTGTGAGAGGTTCGTTGTTGCCCTATGGAAACTTCCTACTCTTTCTGCTAATCCACGTGTCGCTTGTCAGCATAGTCGAGCGAACATATTAGATGCGTTATAAGGATGACAGAGGCGGATAGCGTAGAGTGGAATGATCTACTTTTCAGGTGAGCACTGATAAAGAAACGAGGACTATAACACTGAAGTGGGGTTTCTTCAGTGGGTTATTGCCGCAGTGCGTGTGGACTCCTTTGGGGGCACACATTTTTGCAGCTACGTACATAGAAGGCAAATGTTCCATTATAATTTACTCAGACGCAAATACACGCTGCATTTTCAAAGATAACGAACATTAGAGGAATGAAATCGGAGAGGCGGATCTAGGTTAGCTATTACGAACATGATAACGTAAACCTGAACAGGCCCTTAAAAGCAGACAAACGGAACTGAGAATTATGCTGAAAGAAGATTCAACTGTTTTTTTATTGGTCAAATCTATTTGTTTGCTCCTGTTTTGGCACATTGAAACCTTTCGTTTGAACGATTATGTAATCTTATTACGATATTTGTTTAGCATGGACATTATTGTGTTTCTCAAAAATACTTACATACAATTATCAATCTCCTCGTCTAAGGTAAGCTAGGAGATGTTTGCACTGGATAAGATTCAATTCATAGAAACGCGATGCCATCGCCGAGACGTTTGCATGTATTTGTAACAATGCAGACAAGTCTTCTTTGTAAGAAGCTACTGTGCCATTCCTAAAATATACAGCTATGGGCAACGAGATGATGGAGCCGTTCAGAGCAAGATTTGTCGCATTGGCGCTGTCTATGAAGTCGGCCTGAAACAATTGCCCCTCTATTCCACAACAAAGGACGACGGGATTAAAGCCAGCTCAGCTCAGCTTGGCCTAATCTGACATTCTGTCCTGACGGTTCTGTATTTGGACAATGAGTGAATGGGTCGAGCTAATGAGAGTGGTCTTTACCGATTTGAAATATCTGTGCAGCGCTAACTACTTGACCGCTATACACATTAATTTATGTTACTAATGGGCAGGGAGAAAAGCGCATCCATACCTTTAAATTCTGCGGCGCAATCAAATAAGTCCTACTTTAATGGCTGCGTCATTCCGCGACAAGTGTTGCTACAGTGTCTGCTATGCACCTGTTGTGCTATATAACGTATATTATTATATCAATGCAATTACTGTCCACGTCGTTGTGCACTCTTCACCTTTCGTAGCGACGGATCAGGGTGCGATTCAAAGGACAAAAGAAACCGGGCAGAGATTGAGACAGGAGAACAGGCAAACGAAGACCTGGCTTCTGGTGATACAGAAACAGATGAGAGCAAATCTTTTGCTTGAGTCCGATCCACAATTAGGTTATGAACCTCTTGAAGCTGTGTTTCGCTAAAGCACCAAACGTCTTCGCCGCTTGTTTCGATCACAGACAAGGCTGTTACACGTATCACTCCGGTTCTGCGTAGAGTTACGGCCCATGAATACTCAGCACACGACGAAGGTTCCAGTCGCTACCCGATATCGTATCTCCCACCGCAGAGCACTATTTTTCTCATTGCAGAAAACTGTGGTCGACTATTTACCATGGTAGACCCTCGTCGTCCGATGTCCTGCCAACAATCAGTTTCCTGTTTATTAACGTATCTACATCTCTACGAATGTACCTGTTTGAGGTGGGTCGGCATATGTATGTATATAGGTGCACCTCTAATGCAAATAAAGTTCATTCTGAAGAGTGTCATATTGTACCGACATTGCTGCAGACGAAAGTGGTAACTCAGTGAAACCGGCAGTGAGGCCAGCAGCAGCCTACGCCCTGTAGGTGCTTGCTGAGAGCTTTACGAAGGTCACTACGTTACATAAGAGAAAATGATAATGAACTACTTGAAGACAAAGCGCTACTGTTATAGATATTTGCGTGTGAATCAGCCGATAAAGCGGCTTCTTACGCTTCGACTGATATGGATGACGTATATGTGTCTGTTACATCAAAACAATGATCCTTTCATATTTGCCACTGTTATTCAGAGATTCACTCGAGAACGAAGTATTCGATGAGGGCTAAAGTAAGCATGGGTGACGATCGTACTAGCGACACCGTGTATAGTGTACATATATATATGCACACACAATCGACTAAAAAGTAAATGAGCAGTTTGAGACGACAGCTCGACTTTACTTACTTACAAACACTAACCGCGGGCAACGAGCAATGGATAGATAGTAATAGCAAAGAAAATCTCGAACGAATCTAGCTTATAAGACCGACGAATAGCAAGACAATGCTGAATGATGGAAAGTAAGTTGGTAGGGGGTTGTGGGTAAATAACAGAGGACCTTTTACGGAGATATTGATACAAACAAAAATAGCTGAAGACTTCGACCCGTTTAAGTAAGTTAATCAAGCGCAAAGAGATTTTTTCAGATCGAAATCTTTGGCAAATTTCTGAAGCGAACTGTGAAGTACATTCGCAGGGTGTCAAGACGGACTGCCCAGGCGTAACATATAATATTCAACAAAATGTAAAGTAGAAAAGGGTCTATAGAAGGACCGCTGCATATCTAGAGCATATTATAACTAAGCATGCCCTAAAAGCCACATCAAATGGGGAGATGTAACCTGCTTCCAGCTAGCTGAGCCCTGATATAAGCCTTGACTGTAATAGAAATCCTGATCCAAAAGCTGATCGATGCTATCCATAAACTATCATTGTTGTGCATATCCGGATTGCTTATACCTTACCCAAATACATTTTTTTGAATGTATATGCATATATAATATATATTTGAATTATGTACCCATATGGCTAAGGACCTTATTTCAGGACTGCGTAGAAATAATTTTGACCTGGTCGCAGGCTTGTCAGTTTACAATTGGCCGTTTAACGCTTGTTCCGACGTACCTAGATTATTGTTATCGTAGTATTATATATGTAGTGTACAGTCAAATAATGTCAGTTTCAACATGTTACTACCAAGGTTTTGTAAAGCAGCCATTCATGTTGATCCCTAAAAATATATTTCTATTAAACATCATTATATGCTTACATATAATGCAGTGCACATTTTCACGTTATTTACGTGGATCGTTTCCAATCGCTAATTGTTTTGATTTTGCTGCCTTTGGCTTGTGCTCACATGAAACAACTTCTATGCATCGTCCTGTCCTCAAAACATATTTCCTCATTGGGCCTAATGCTGTTTCCCTGCTTTACGATCAACGACGCCATATAGCATATTGAACAAATCTTAATGTATTGCACTTATATATACATATATAAGTGCAATATTTAATGTAGCTTACCCTAAAGTCATTTTTCGGAACACCTAAGAAGTGGAAGGTGTATACGTCAGATGATCTGTTTTCAAATGCACAAATAACAAAAGGGTCTATTTTAAAACTCTGTCCCCTACGATATAGCTGTGAGAGTCGACAACAGATGTCGATGGGGGCCTGATAAATTACTATATCTAACAAGATAAATTGATCTACTAGAATTTATGAAGTCCATTGACAGAAAAATGTTGACTTCGGTTATATAATTCCTGGATATACGAGTCTGTTAAATGATAAATTTACAGTGCGTCTATTACTAGTGTTTATTACATACTTTTATTGGAAACTTTTTACACGTTTCATAGTCAAAAAGGCCTTTCTATTTACTACGTATTACTTATTCCTTAAGTTAACAATGTATTTTTCACAATGAGACGGAATCCGAATAAGTTAAGCAGGCCTCCGGTCGTTAAGAGCTTCCTACTTCGAACTTGCCGCGGCCAACCACAGCTCAAGCCGGCGTAGTGCCGTTATCCCTTTGACATCGACCTCGCCATGTGCGAACTGCCATACACTGGGGAACGTATGGTCGACCTAAGTTCGCACCGACCTCGATAAGCACGACAGAAGGGTCGTAGGCTGCTGCACGCGTCATACCGCGATTTTATCGCTTCCGTTGATTCTCGCAGTATCCGGTACCAACAGAAACTAAGCGATCAGCTCTGTCGCGATTCGGCTCGTCAGCAATCGGCTGATACAGCGTTTGCCATTGCTACTGGGAACAATGGTATTCTAGTAGCGTTTTCTAAATGATTGTTATCGATAGGAATCACATTGGCCGCCAGCCATTCGAGTCTACTAGCTTTATGACGTCGTTTTTTTTTTTTCGTCTGAGGTATTATGGCATATCAAACTGGAAACTAATGGCCTGCACTCACAAGTATATGCATCTATTTAATACGCTAATAGCACAATTTTATTGATGGGGCACTTTGTATGGCTGATAGCGTTTACGGAGTGGATAAAGTAAGAAAAACTAATAGATAAGTAATTAGCTAATTAACAAACTGTTCCAATTTCAAAATCCATAAAATAAATCTGGCGAAAATTTTCCTTAAGTCTGTGTTCTGCCTTTCTGTCTGAGTCAAACGGATCCGTTCGTTTCTTAATGCTGATAGAGAGACATTAATTTTGTCGGCCATAACAGTTTCGTCAAACAATCGGCCATCATTTCCGTCTACTGGACTGTGGGGAATTAGATACTGTGACAGCGTAGGAATTAGTCCTACCACATCGTTAATGACAGGGACATCCATTACTCGCAGTTTTCTTTGTATGTACTCCATTGAATATAAGTGAATGACGGCACATCCTTTCAGGTAACCCACGAGCGGTTTGACTCTTCCCAAAACTTCGAACGAAGTTTAATACCTCAAATTTAGAGTTTCATTTAAGCTGTCAGGCACAGCTTAAAACTGCTGGCTTTTTTAAGTACGGAAACGCAAAGTTGGTCGATGTGCAAATTCCAATCCAGATTAGCACATGTTCGGTAGTCAGGCAGGCCAACACGTTACGTACTAGGCCATCGTAGTTTAACATGTAGAAAGTACAAATTAGAACAGGTGTTGGAAACTTGTTGTTTTTAACTTTGGCTTTTAACTGGAACGTCTACCCTTGAGACATTTTCACTAACATAAATAGTACGGATTGACAACGAAGGTCTGTAGTGCGCTACGCATACGGGAGAGCATGAGAATGCCCCTTGAAAAAGATTTACTGTTAAATCCGATACAAGAGACGATTGTAAATAGTAATATCATTTTAAAAATCGACAAACTATTAGCATCGATATAATGTGCATAGAGAAACGATAGAGGAACCATGGGAGACACTTCTAAGTTCGGCCAGTTGTTTACGGGCGAGGCTTACATTTGATCTAGGGCGAGGCTCCATAATCAATTAGAAGCTTGAATTAAGCTACTAATAGTTAACTGATTCGGCTCGTGAGAACTTAATTACACAACATTATACTTTACGGTATTAGTCGCCCCTATGTATTGTCTCTCCAAGACGGACGCCAAGATGTCCGTAACGGGATAAAGCTGCTTAGCGAATTCGCTCCTGTACCAAGCTAGGAAATGCTGCCGATTAGGTTGCGTCCGTTTAGATCGTGGAATCCAGCAGGGGCGAATGCGTCTGCTCAGGCTTACAAACAACAGATCGGGTGTTGTCCTCGTTTCAGCGATCCTAATAAAGCAGACACGTGGCACCAGCCTAAATATCGTAGAACACTACATCTGCTGCTTTCTGTCGAAACGTAGTCTCTTCGAGTCTGCACTTTTTTGCCATGGCAGCGTTAGGAATCTCTTCTAATAGCACCTTCTGTTATAATGAGCAAATGAGAGAACATATGGGTACTGTTCGATATGATTTTATATATGTGTTTATGTAAAATATGCTCTTGCCATTGTAAGGAAATCCTTTTAAAAGTTAGTCTCATGAAAAATATGTATGGATATATAGCTTGGTGGAAACGTTTACTATGATATGTGACGTCTATTGCTGAAAATAATTCTATCTTTTTATGGAGATAAACGGATTTTGTTCTAGGTGGGATTCTCGGATAAGTAAGATTCGCTGTTTGTGCAGTCAAAAACAAGATAGCAAACACAAACTATTTACAATGCAATACAAATATAAACAGAAATGTTGTACTATATCGTTTTTGGTAAGATTGACCAAGCACTTCGAACTTCTTCGAATAGACCGGATCGTCTCTTTAGCATGTGCGAAAGTAAACTATTAGCGTAAACTTTAACCGACCCAGTATTCACACTTCGGGAAAGGTATTTGTGAAGGAAACTTTATCAACTTCATATATTGGCATTGTTTTACCTTTTATTTGCTATTAAAGTCAATGGTTGTTATACAGGCCTACTAATAACAATAGCCTAAGCTGGACACCCAAACAGAGCTTCAAAAGCATCGTTCAAGCCGCTGTGCGATGTCCGCTCTTCCAACGCAGACGATTTTTACCGACACGGTACAATGCAATGTATACTTTAATTGTGAAAAAGTAATGCGTCTGTAAGGATTTCAAGCCCTACTCTTTGAGATGTCTCAGAGAATAAAACTTCGGCCATTGCCATCAGAACAAAATTCCACTTGATCAGTCGCAAATGCTTCAACAAACAGTCTAGGATTGTTTGTTCGTAGAACGTCAATACAGAAAGCAAATGAGCGGATTCCCATTAACTCAATGGACAATAGTTAAAATGTTACGCTGAGAAGTTGCGCCGTGTTCATTGCACGTATCCAATCGTGATTGGCCATAAGGAGTACTCTTTTCTATTTGAACAGAAACGTGAAACATGGAACCCGGCAAATCAACCGAATTTTACCTAAAACAAGATATTGTATTCATTGAGAGAAGGTTCCTCTGTGTAAATAGTATAGGAACAAAGTGTCCTGCCTTAAATTTCTACGCCAGTTGCTCGTAGAATGGTTAATGAAGCGAGCCGGCATAGACATCCCTTGATTGTACTGAACAATGCAGCGACAGCAAAAAAAACCCCTGGGCCGGTTGGGGGGGGGGGGGGGGTCAGTGAAATTCATTGCAGAGCAAACCTCGTCACCTTCACACAGCCCCTTGAGAAAGAGGAATTCATCATTTCTTGGTTGGCTTCTAAAAGTTTACTTCTCATCGCGTCTTCGTCAAAGTTAGCCATTTATTGGAAGTGTCATTTATTTCGACCAATGCAAATTTATTGGTGAAAATTATAGCTTTAAAAACTGTTCTTCTTTTGGTGTAATACCGCAATTAATTCCACTCGTGAGCTGCTGATAGATCACAAAAAGGCATAGATTCTCACGGCTCTGAGTCATGTACTTCCATGATTGAAATCCTAGCACTGCCTTGCAAAATATAGCTAGATAATGCTGAAAAACGTTGGGTTTTCGCTTCAACATCTAATAGAGAACAATATGAAACCTCACAAACGTTCAGTAGTACTTAACATAGCGAAGCGCGGTGCTAATTATAAATTCCACATACTAGATTATACTTGGAATCACTGTGTCACATTTCACATTGTACTCAATAGGCCGTTCTGTTTAGCATCATAAAATAGCAGGGTCCATCATAACGGTCTGCTAATGGAATACAAACCCTCTTATTGCATCGAAAAGCATACGTAATAGAATTATGAAGATTCAGCTAGGTGTAATTGACGTATAAAAAGGGCAACGATTATACGCACGTTTGAGGCCGTTAATAATGCGCAACGATAACAAACTACACATAAAAATTTAACATAATTAAATTTTAATAAGTATAATTATAACATGATCGTCGTCGTGCTTCAATGGCGAAGTATGTCCCACGTAACTCTGAGGTAGGGAATCGTGAAAGCGTGAAGCCCATACAGCGAAGCAGGTGTCGAATATAATTAAACTATGTAAAAATAGTTACCATTACAACATTCTAGCCCTGTAGAACATTTCGCCTTTCTGTTTCTTCATGATTTTAGCGAGGCCGCATCTTTCATTCAATACCCACTTTTCGAAAAAAAAAAAAGTCAAGTATATTTATAAGAAAAGCATTTGAAATAGAAAATTAAGTGACCTGTCTTCTCGCTTCGGTATGTGCATACATTTGATCTGTTCACAGACAAAGGTTCTGTTAAGAAATCCAAGCGACCCTTTCTAGCCGCACGAAATAAATAATGTATGTGGCTACGGCCGGCATCGAACGTGGGTCCCGTCACATCACTAAGTGCCCCTATTTCGAGTAGGCAAACTGCCTCTGCATCGTTGCACAAAGGCGAGTCTTGGCGAGGTCATCCCAACCAAACCTGCATCGACCTTATCGGTGCCCCTGCACACCAACGTAGCGATTTCTATAGATTATATAACAAAACGCACACCGATGTTAAGTCGTAGCTCGGGCAAACTTTAGACAAATCCTGTCGTCCATACAC
This sequence comes from Varroa jacobsoni, assembly GCF_002532875.2. Classification (NCBI taxonomy): domain Eukaryota; kingdom Metazoa; phylum Arthropoda; class Arachnida; order Mesostigmata; family Varroidae; genus Varroa; species Varroa jacobsoni. The sequence continues at coordinate 41,374 of NW_019214415.1, read as the reverse complement.
TCCCAATGACGTCCGCCGTTCTGAGGTCGCATGTGCGTATTACCTGTGACCGGTACAAAAGTATTCTGAGTTACCTAAGTTCACTACCGCGATAGACGTGCTGTCTAAGCGCCGTCATGCAACGAAAACTACGGGGCACTACGTTTATGATAATGCGGGTTCGTGCCCAGAGTGCAAGGTCAAAAGAGAATGCAGTCTAAAACGGAAATTAGCAAACAGTGCCGCGCAAGGCCAATTTAATATGCGACTCTTCTCTGAGACGAGCAGACATATATGTGTATATCTACCCTATGTATGTATATGTATCTTCTTCTAAAGGCCATAAGGGGCCGCGTTTCCTTGGGGCGAACAACCAGACCACTTGTTTACAGACCATCCCATTTCGCCCCGTCGCTCGCCTCAACGATGACGTAGTGACGCACATGTGGTTATCGTCGTTCGAAGAACGCACTTGAGTAATGAGCAGACATGAGATACTGCCAACGCCGAGGAAAGACCACCGGGTCGTGTACACCCCGTTAGAGACTGGCAACACAAATGTATGTCGGATCCAGGGAAGAGTTGATAAAACTTGTGTATCTAAGAATATATTAACTGTGCCAGATACAAATAATGATTCAGTTAGCGACGTTCAATGAGTGAAATAACCTTCTACGAAGAGGTTTTCAGCATTTGTTTCAGCATATTAAGAACGAACGCCACATATTGTTATGGCTGAAAGCTGGTGCTAAATTCTCACAAAATGCTTTTTCTCTAATAGAGGGGTTCTGTTTATATAACAAGCTGCATAAACAAATAAAACTTATTCGTATATAGATACAGTCTTCGAATATCTCTATTGCGTTCTTACCGGCCCGTTATATATCTAGGGTAGAAAAAATTTCCTACCGAGCAAAAATCTCTATTTTTTTTAAGTATATTGTAATTGTAAATCGTAACAAGGTTTTACTTTCAGTTCGGGTTTGTAGCAAAAGTGTACTTGTTTTCAATCTTCGACATCTCAAAGGTAATAGAGGACCAATAGACACAAAGTACATTATCTAAATAGAACACCTCACTAAAAACTGACATTAAAATACAACTAAAAACATGAAATAGTAGTAGCAAAAATTTAAAAAAAAAAAAACAACAACAACAACAACAACTGTATTTGCTAATCTGTCTGTGTGATGTGTTATTTAGTCTTGAGGCTGTTGGTCTCGAGAACGTTTCCACCCAATCTCTAACAATGCGCAACTTGAACTAGCGCGTCAAGAAATAAACTTGTTTTTATCATCCTCAATCACTATCACGATGTTGTTTCCGGTTATTTAGAAAATCACTGCACTGGCTTAGGTTCTGTGTGTATATCCTGTCACATAGAAAAACACCTAGGTAGCAATTCGAAATAAAATGTACTGCGGAGCCAGCTTCCATTTCCTCCCAGGAGCGCTACGGTACGGGGGCTACCCAAAACAGCCTTAACAGTGTCAGAACTGAAACTACGTTGGCCTCGTGTTGCGCGCATAGTCGCTGGGTCGGTAAATTTATATTTGTCGATAGATATTGAGGGTTAGGGCGGTGATTGAAGTGAAATGGCCCGTGAACCATACTGTCGAATAGCTTATCGTTTCCTGAGATCGCTAGCTATGTTCTTCATATATAACCTAGGCAAGCATTGGGCATGAGTGAAGCTCGTGTGCGACGGGTCGTTCTCATGCAAAACGACCTATCTTGAAATAAGTAATTTCCTAATGGCTTGAGTTGGGGGAGACTAACAATCTCTACTTACGAGTCGACTTAGTGTGCTAGATCCGTCTTTCTATTTTCTACGTAGCGAAAATAAACGGTATAGTATTAATATATCTACGATAAGATTTACGTTTATTGTTAGAACAGGTACGTTTAGATTTAGCACAAAAGGGCTTACACTTCAAGCGATGTTCAAGCTGTCAATTTATGTGTGGGTGTTTTGTCTTAGTGTTAAACTTCATCTAGCTCTATCTGAGCCTCCTTTTATTCTTTTTTTTTTTTTTTTCTCGACATATGGAAATGACAAATAATGCATTAAGCTGCACTGCTACCAGAGCTCGTAGCTGGACCAATTATCACTCAAGGTACAACTTGTTCTGATTAAATCTGCTTTTCAAAGCTATTTTTGTCAGTACGCCATAATTCAGAATCGGTTTCCCCCAGCTTTCATTAAGGCATGAAATTTGTTTACTCAAAATGTATTACGGTGTCCGACCTCGTTGTTCTTGAAATTTGTCCTGACAACCTAAAATGAACAAGACAGGTGGCACCGATGTGTCCCGCCCTTTACCCTCGCAACCGCGGCGTCAGCTTTCCATTAATTAGCTATGATTCCAGATGTTCATAGATAACGTTCTGAAAAACGAAGGATATCAACGAGATTCATCAGTCAGGTAAAATATCAACCAGTTATAGTAAAACACTCTGAAAATTTGTAGTACAATCAAATCGTGAGTTTGGCGTCGGTAAATCAAGTGCCCATCGCACTTTGCGACGCTGTTGATGGAGCAGTTGTGTTTCAGTACTAGTACATGTACAGTAGAACGAAGCGTATATATTGATAAAGATTACTTAAATCGATGAACAGGTCATATAGGGTACGCTACTCCCAGTTAGTACGGTACCCATAGAACACCCACACCTGACACCCACAGACCCTAGCAAGTGTGTTACTTGGATATAAATGCATGGAATGATGGAATATGTTGTTGTTCTATTTGTTGGTTTTTGAACGATGAAATGATTGAAAGGAACTGTTGGGGGCATTCGTATTGTTGTGAGAGAGGTGAAATTTTTTCGACCACAGCAAGACGAACTACCGCGAAAGCACTTGCCAAGAACGTTTTCATTGATCACGAACGGAAGTTAGAAGTTCGAAGGCGATCAAATACCGCCCTAGTTCTAACCATAAACTATGCCAACTAGCAATTTGCTTACGAATGTCTTTCGACTAAGTGAGAGGCCACGGGAAACCAAAGTAGGGTCATGGGGGAAGTATGGTTGCAAAGCTGAAACTTAAAGGAATTGACGGAAGGGCACCATCAGGAGTGGAGCCTGCGGCTTAATCTGACTCAACACGGGAAAACTTACCTGGTCCTGACACTAGAAAGACTGATAGCTCTGTCTTGATTTGGTGGATGGTGGTGCATGGCCGTTCTTAGTTGGTGGAGTGATTTGTCTGGTTAATTCCGATAACGAACGAGCCTCTAGCCTATTAAATAACACACGGAATCTTGTCTTCCGTGGGGTTCCCTAATGGGATCAAGTGTGTTTAACACTTTGAAACAGAGCAATTACAGGTCTGTGATGCCCCTAGATGTTCGGGGCCGCACGCGCGCTACACCGAGAGACAAAATGAATTCCCAGTAAGTGCTAGTCATTAGCTACTACTGATTACGTCCCTGCCCTTTGTACACACCGCCCGCCGCTACTACCGATTGAATGGTTTAGTGGGATCATCTGAGTAGACGGGTATGAACTTTGGTACGTGCCTGTATTGCAATGAAGATCAAACTTGATCATTTAGAGGAAGTAAAAGTCGTAGCAAGGTTTCCGTAGGTGAGCCTGCGGAAGGATCCTTACTGATTCAAAATCCATCCACTCACATGAGCGAGATACTCTGCAGGCTTCACCGGTAAACGATCTCGCTCATGTGAAGATGAGCGACATTTTCTAGAGGAATAATAAAAAGCTATTGAATAGTAACGTCAGACAATGGCTAAACGAATGTGTTTTCAAGTCTGTAAATGAGTGACTTTTGATCATCGACCGAAACGGTAATAGTTTTGAACATTCGCGGTTAGCAAAGAGGCTAACCATTTCACACTAAAAGATAATTATTGAGCGACTAACTGGGGGCAATATGGCGTTTACTATGGTGATTGGCAAAGCCGGCTTTGCATCCGTTGCAAAGAGATTTTCAGCTGTGACATTTTTCCGGAATAGGGGGCAACGTTGGAAAGTTCCGCGCTTATTGATGAGCAGTAAAATAGGATGCAGTACAATCGGCGCCTAGGAGAAGTAATATAGGTATATATGTATTAATTTAGCAACGAGTCTATAGACGTCCGCTATGAAGAAACAAGCGCATCCATTATGAAGAAGTTACGAAACCATAATAAAACTGATTATATGTTAGATCACTTAGCATCGAAACAGAACACTTTCAATACAATCGCCAGCCTCGCTCCTCGTTTGAAACTTTCGTCGTCAGGTTTGTAGTGATGAAGCGCGTGAACACCCCACTACAATTGAAGATCGAAATCAGACCCAGTTAGCATCGAACGATCGTTATAGCCCCGCCGCATAATCGTATAGTCAACCTATCTTCAGCTACCTTCGAGCATTACTGTGAACAACTTTAACTGCTCGACCAAGAGCGATTTAACTAGACTATTTCTCAAGCAAATTTTCTTCTAATAGCTCTGGAGTGAACCCATGTTTAATCTAATGGCGTACGTGTTTGAATTTCAATTTAAAAATCTATCCATTATTTGAGAGCGGCGGCCAGTGAGACCTTTTGAAAACCTTTGAAAATCGGCTAAAGAATATCGGACGTTGACATCTAAATCTGGATATAGCAGTAGGTCGTGGTAGTGGCGTTCGTGCAAGGGAAATATTCTAGGAATATGCAATCAGAAAGTCACTCGCGCATGTAATGGGTTTACGTAGCACGGAGGTAATAGTTCCCGGGGTGGTATATGCGAGGTGAATGTGCGGTGTGAACCAGCCGATGTCCTCCGCGGGGTTCTAGGGGCTCGTAAAACTATTTAATATCGGTAGGAGGAAATCTTAGAAGGTAGTAAACAGTCATCGAAGTCGAAACAAATTTGTAGCCAACTGAACAAATGTTCAATTGATAAGTAACTTAATTTTTTAAATTCAACATTATTCCATCAGTTATAAAATGTTTTCGCCTAGTATCGTTTTTTACTCGATGGAGAGATCCTAAGAGAACCAATGGGCACATTTAACTGAATAGGCCGGTAGAGCCTCGACATTAGAACGCTCTCCGATGTAACTTAGTCCGAAGTTACTACAGACCGATGGACAGATGGTGTTATGATCATATATCTTGGTGCACAACCCAACCATACGAATGTATTTCTGGTTTTTCTTGCTGCTTCACATTGATCTTCGATGGAATTAGTATGGTACATATTGACAACGAACATTGCCAATGCATACGAGCTGGAATCCTAGGATGCTACGTATTAACAAGGCCGCTACTTCAGTATATTTTAACAATGGTCCTTTATATTGTCTAGCAGTATGCCTGCCCGTCAGGCGGGACAGTTGATCACCGTCTGATATAGCAAATAAAACGACCGGCAGATGACAGTGTGACAGGTTGAGCCAGAGAATTCTAGGGTTAACGTCGTGTTGTTGTCGATAGCAGTGAACGCTTTTCTAGGTTCGGACGTCTTCCGTTCGGAGCAAACTCTGTTTTGGACTTGAATGGAGGTAGAAACTGATGTTGTTCAAACGTTTCGTTGATTTGTTCACGACGTAGCAACTTTGAATTGGGATATAATTATGAATATACCGATTATTGAAGTTAGACTGGAAACAACGATGTTTACCTTCATATTTTGGGTATCACTTCATTAAGGTGACCACTTCGGGTCTCTCTTACGAAACAATAGATTGACAATAATTGATAATTGGTAACGATCCTTTACACAAATTGAACTCAAGCGCCAAAATCTATTATCGAGTACACTTTTCAAGTTTCTCATTTTTGCTACTTAAAGGAAGCCTAGTTTGATAGAGTTTGCTTGTGGAAAAACATGTCGCAGGAGAAATCCATTGGCGTGAAATAGCGCAAACCGGCCATAGTACGAGACCCTGGAACAAGTTATAGCTTAGGTAACTTATAAGTAACGGCAATTTAGAAATGACACTATTTTATTGAAATCACACATTGTTTACGTCAAACTCCGTCACATCATCATACTGAACTGTCGTCGCGATTAATGCTAGACAAAAATGCCCGGTTCTTCTGACATGTGTTCAGCTATAGCTATATGTATTGGGAACTTGTATCGAGGAGCAGCAGATACAACTTCAATCACTTTAGATATCCCGACAAATTAGCATAAAAGTGATCCAGAAGATGCGGCGTGCCTGCTATGCAGCCCTAAATATGGGGTCTCGCAGCAGTTGTTTACATGACAAAAATACATGGGCTCAATCCTCCGATTCAAGTTCAGTTTCAAAATAGTAAGGGTCGACGCATGCGCGTTCCAGAGTTAACCGGGTTAGATTCCTACAGCATCGGACAAGTAATTTGTTCATAATAAAATAGCAGCGTTTTCGGCGAGTTTTCATGGACAGTTATAGACCACAATGGCAACCTGATTGTAACGCGAATATTTAAAGGTTTCTATATCGACAACGAATGAGCCGAGTTATTTTGGAACGTATGTGAGCCCTACTGCTATATGTATCGAAACTTTCCGCTACGTTGTTTTCACGTGAACAGAACTCAGCTCCTCTGAAGTTCTAAAAATTTAGCGATCTGATTACATCGGCAAATGTTTTCGAGGTTAGGAACCGGCTATTGTCAACGAGTGGAGCATTGATTGAATATAAAAATCGTTTTTACCGTGTTCGTCGAGGGTCAGAGTGGTCGATGCCTCTCGAATCCAAGATTAGTATGCATGCAATCTCGTACGTTATGGCACGTAACAGTGATAAACTTCCCTATGACAATTTTTAGAATAGTTAGTATACAAGGTTTAGCATTGAACTGAATAGTCTGTCTGGGCTACGGGTTCGATGTCCACTAAGGATTTATGAGCAACGAAATTAATGGTGGGTACTTTGGTTGTCCGTTATATACGTTGATTCCTGCAATGAATATGCGTAATACATCGACCACATCGAGTTTTAAATATCACCTTTAGAGAGACTTAACCAATTTGAGAAGTTCAATATTGGCGACGCTATCCATCGTCAAACGCATCACAAACGGGATCAGAAAGTTTGTTCTTTCAGCCCCCTTTGGATGCTGGTTATTTTTTTTTAATAGAGACTAATAGCCGTTTCCTATTGAAGTTGTACAGTAGCCTGTCCATAGTTTTTTTTTCAACTTTAGTTTACTATGTTTAGAGAAACCTCAAGTTCGTGAAATTATTGATAGATAAAGTATTCACCTTGTATGCCCTGTAGCTTACCGATATCGTGTGGCTGTTCACAGCTGTGTGATCTCAATTCAAACCTAGTTTCACGCATTGAAGCCCATTTTTCCAAATTATTTTCCTTTAATCTTCACTTAATTCGTTTCTATTAGCGTGATAATTGCAGAAAGAGAAGTGTTGTAGTACTTCCCGGTGAGATGGTGCAGTGGTAACGTCTTTGCCTAGGAAGACAGCGCTCTAAATTTGCAATTGGTCGTAGATACGCTTCGTCTCATTCTGGTAGGCACGCGAGGAAATGTTCCGAAACATCAATTCTCGGAACGTCTAATATCGCCGATCTAGTTTTTTTGTCTCAGGGTTTTAATACTAATAAATATCGACAAAACATCAGCAGTGCGGTAGGGAAAGATAACCTTTGCCGATACGCCCCCACCGTAACGGTGTCTCTAAAGATGATATTAAGCACAGTTTGGTAAATTTCCCTACGCTGGAATCGGCGCACGGTTGGACCGCCGGACAAAACGAAGTTCATGCAAAGACTGAACGCGGCTTCTGGTACCTTCGTTTGCTACATTTGCGAGACAACAGCTGCCAACAACAAATGGCCAGAAATATATTGGTGGAAAATACAGGCAAGGCTAATAACCAATCGAACAGAGGACAATACTGGGGAAATATCGATGGTCTACGAGGACAGGCTTCCCAGGGGTTATCTAAATGCCTTTTGGAATAGGCAATAAACCTGAGGGCATAATGCCTAATAAGGAGGTTGACCACTATGCACGAGAGGGTCACAGTCGGGTGCATTGGAAGGTCAAGAAGAAGTTCCCGCGCAAGGCCTGGTGTGTCCGGTAAGACGGGCAACTTGGATCGTAGTACTCAACTAATGAGCTAGTAAATATACCAATAGCCCCTAAAAGTTGGTTTGGAAGCAGTTCAGCATTTAGCCGGAGGGTCAGAGTTTAGTGCAAAACAGTGAGGTTTGGCGTGCACAATACGTTAGCCTCCGACATCCTGACAGGAAAGGAGGAAACGCACCAATTTTCAAATGAGTGCAAGCTGGCTGAGAAAATGTACAGGTAGTAGAAATTCCGAAATTACCTTATGACGAAACGCGTATAGTTTTTTCTGCATGCTTAGGAGCAAATTATCAGATTCACTACTTGGAAAACTACTTGTTGCATTTGAAAGGAAATAAACTTTTCAATTGCAATAAGACGTAAACGTGTGCTGGAAATATGCGAAAAGCACACGTGTTAGCAAAACTTTTGAAAAAAAACGGTTGGATTTTGCAACAGACAAGTTATTACTATTGCGCTCACACACAATTAATTACTAGTCGGCTACACGTTCATATCAGGATAGACAGAGCTCAAATGAACCATCTGCTAATATTCAGGTGATACGTGTGGATACTCCAAAGAGACAGTGTTTCTTCTATCTAAATGCCGATGGAGAATTTCCATCTAACATTAACGTACATAGTTCAATTCTCCGACAGTGAGAATATTCCATTTTCACAGGAATCTTTAAAGATAAAGGCAATTGTTGAAACAGGACCGCGAAACTGTCTGCGTATATCTGTATGTATATATGGACCAAATTTTCGTACTATAGTCATATCGATACGCTCTGAATTTCTATATTTTATTTATTATTATCCTACTAAGACTATACGTACATCTATATTTCTAACTTCAATCTATCAGTCAGGTATATCTGTTACATTAATTTACTATTTAACGAAATAAAGGCTACGGCTCATGTTCTAAGGACGTTCGATTAAATCAACTGTATAAATGGTCTAATCCAATAACCTTTCCGTTTTCGACAAAGCCTATTGGTATTCTACCCTGTTTACTATCATCAGTTCTTACATAAATAAGTTGGTGAAACCTTGTGGATGATTCTCACATCCGTTAGCGTTAGGTACCATTGTAGCGTAATGTTATCATATGATGTTACCCATGTAGCAAAGGCCAAGCCAATGTTAATACAATATTACTGCAAAACAACAAAACAGACAAGACTAAAAGCCAGATACGCTGGAGATTTGTAGGTGTGCATCTGGAACTTGTCCATAACTGACCGTATTACCGTATAGATTTACGTTGACGTCAGGAACTAACAGTATACTGAAACGTATTCGTTATGGCGCCATTAAGTTAGCATAGCACATAGAGAAAGCGTACGCAGACAGCTTGCAGGCTTTTCTCCGATCGGCACCCATACAAACAGCCAAACTTGGTAAAACTTTGGACAGAAAAACCATGCCAGTGTTACTGGTAACGAACGAGAGAGATCGGCGAGGATACGGTTAACGAAAGCTGTAATAACAAATTCTAAACAGTCTCTTTACTTCACGTGTGCTCGTAGTGTTCTCATTTGCTATCTGAAATTAAATAGAAAAACAAAATCTGAGATTTCGTATCGGGCGATCCCGTATGCCAATAGCTCAGACCGAATATGTTCCGACTAATCTAACGTGCTGTTGAGGTCTGAGGTTTGTCTCTGCAGTTTGTCGTATCGAGCGACGAGTCACAGGCCTTTTGTAGGTTGACTTACATCGCGACAACTTCAACAACAAGTTGGCGACGCTTCAGTACAGCGGCTTTATGGATAGCTATACAGTCCACGTAGGTCGCTTTCTAACGTATGGCATTAGCAAACGGTGTCCATTTGTTCCTCCATCGTATGTGCATCTTCTATAGGCTGAAACGAGAATAAAAAGAAAGGAAGTAGATTTGTCGTGGACAAAATACATTACCAATTTTCAGTGAAATTACGATCTTGCTGGTACGTCTTAGACACTTGTCGTTGTGTTTCAAACGCAACATTTTGGTTACGTAAAATATGAAAATGTAAAGTAATTTGGTGACAGCTAAACATGGCCCGATTTTTCGTCTACGGATTGCTCCGAAACGAGGAGCAGATCTGGCGCGCGGTACCGGATGTTGTACTATCATGATATAATCGATTTTTGTTTGACCAAAGTATGAGCTTTATATTTTTTCATGTTGGTGATGGACCAGGTTGTTACCACGTAATGATGAAGTATCTTCAAGACGATTGACCTTTAATAGAAAAAAATCATTGAACTGATTGATTAAAATAAAGATCATAACTTAAAAGTATGATTTATACCAAGTAATCAAACGAAATAATTTGGCTAACTCTGTTTTTTGTGTATGTCGTTGGTTTTCTTTCAACCGACAGGAAACAAAGGGGCTTTTTGCGCAGTTCCAAAGGTCGAAGCTTTCAGTCCGTTGTTATCTAAATGGATTCAGGAGTTATTGTTGCACAACGATAAGTACAAAACAAAATAGTAAAAAGTTGGCCATATCTCTTGTCATTTATAATAAATAACACGATATGCATAAAGGTCGCGGTAGCTATACCTAGGCTGATGCAACAAACTGACTTGTATATCTTGACACATGTTTATCATGTCTTCAGATGACCGCTGTAACGATGGTTGTTATTATTATCACTAACTGTAATTTGGCTGTATAAACAGGCCACAGCCATGGAAACCCGGTGAATTTACAAGAGTTGCCAATTCAAAAACACACAGGAGCTGTCTTTTCCTTACGAAGCTCTTACAGCGCCCGCAGCAAGATCTGTCGTTATCATCCATGACAACGGGTAAAACTAGAACTATTGAAAAGTGAGTTTGAGATCAATGTCTCTGCCCAGTGGCTGAGTTCGTTAGAAATAGTTCCAGGTACTTTTTTGGTCGTTCGGCTGTGTCCTAAGATCTACCTGCGCTAAAGGAATATCCATTCGTAGAGCTGAATGACTTTTGCAGTGCCTACCTTTTGCATTACCATGTCCATTATAAGGACAACTACAACAATTCGTCTATATCTATGTGTGTTACCATTCGATTCTGAAACGTGTTAACAAGTGGAGCAGCAAAAAAAAACGATCTTCGAATTCAGACTGATTTGGCAACGTTCAAAAACACAGTAGTTGCCGCATCGAGCAAAAAATTATTGATATTTCCAAAAATAAAAAACCTCAAGTAGTTAGCGTTAACTTGTACTGCAAAGCGATGGAGATGAGACGGCAAGTTCGAAAGAGAGCTCTTAAAGTTCTTCTGGATAAGTGTCATGCTTGCTGTTGTTGATTTGATTCTATATATACAAATAGTAAAATAGAGGTGATTTATATTATATTACATATTTTCTACTAGATTATTACTAAGAGTAAACCTATGCTAGATTTACTATGGTCAATAAACTTCAGTCAAAGTATTTCTATTCTACCAAAGAAAACAAAGTCGTATACACCATCTAATAGACCTTATCTAATTCTTCTTCTTATCTACTTCCTAGTCATTCTTAGTCAACATTCTGATAATGTTCTGAATAAGCGTTCCCGAATTGTCATAACATTTAATAAATATAGATAAACAGTGAAGTTCAACCTAGCTGTAAGTCTTTCTAATCTACAGACAAAATGATTATATTCACTTCGTATATTATTATTATTATTTTTTTTTTAATTAATTAACTAAACCTACAAAACAAGTACAAGTGAGTACCTAGGTGCACTTTGTAAAAGGATACGATGTGCTATATATATATACGTAATACAAACAGCTATTCGCCGAACTTACGGACAGTATTTAAATTCTAGCATATAAAATTCTGATTAAAAAGAAAGTATCACATTGTGATCCGTTAAAGCAATGAGGATTGAAAAATCACCGTCATAGTCAAAACCAACCGACCATCCACCCAGAATTAGAGATATTCAGCCTGTACTGAGCACCCGTCAGTGCCCACGCTGTACTTCCGCTAAAGTAGAAGGCAGATATTACCTCATTTGTGCCTACTCCCTCTGCTCGATCTGTGGGAATCTATTCTAGGCATCAATGGCTCTGTTGAATTTTAAGAAAATAGAAAGCCGATCTATCTCGGCATCAAATGGACTTCAATTTAAATAGAAGCCACATAAATCCACTGTGGGTATTATAGGATTTTTATTGTTCTATGTGCCATGGCCGATCAAGGAGACATCATGCTGCCATATCTTCCTCAACAGATATAACTTTTATTTAAAGCGTTCATTTAATTGCTCTAAATACCGCAATGAAATCACTAATGCTTCAGATACACTTTTCCATACAAGCACTGGCGAAACATGCAGGCGTGTCCAGGGACAAAAACATGCAACCCAGATTTGAATTTGTGGGATAACTCCGTTAGAGCAAAACTCTAACTTGGCATAGCAGCCGTATTGTTCCATGTCATCCCAAACACCTGCGTTAAATATAGCATCGTAAAGCCAAAATGAACTGTCAAAATGGCCTAATTTTGAGACCCCCCAATGAGTAACACTTTCTCTAAGAGTACTTAACATTATGAGAAAATGAAGTTTATAATTTATTGCGATGGGAATTCAGTATCAGTTTCGCTATATAATAATAATAATAATAATTAGGCTATTTAAATAACGTATTGATAGTCTAATGTTTAATTAAATTAGAAACGTTTATTGGCGACCTAGGCTGAACGGTTAACATATCCATCTTTATTTCTACTGCAAACGCATAGCACGCACCCGGTTCATTCCGTACAACATTGACTTTTCTTTCTACCCACCAAACAATAGGTATATACGACACCCTTTGTTCTGATTGAAGAACAGGGATACGCGACGACGTCCCATTTATGTACTATGCGGGTATGGTCCCTTATTACGAGTTCGCCACAATCGTCCGTCTTAACGACGTTTCAACGCAGGCTAGATGCAAATCCCATACATACGCAGGCCTGTCTTGCAACTTGGTTTAGCCTAGCTTTGCAGTTACCGTACAGCCTCACATGCATCGAATGGAGGTAACGGGGGCGTTTACGTGCCGTCGAAGAGCTTCACTTAGCGTGATCCCTAGAAGTCGCAAACGTCTCTTAGTGGGACGTGCACGGCGCGTACCGAACATTCTATTTTATACGCGCGGGGATCCTGTCGCGTTCAACGGACGCACATCACGAATTGATGACATTGTAGGCGTGTTATGTTCATTATAGGAAAGCTGTTATGTTGGTCATTATGATCGTTTTCGTTAGTTTCTTTAGTAGAGTGGACCGGATTAAGCGGACAGAGATGCAAATCATTTTTGAAAATATCGTGTTGGCCAAGTTATCGCTGGTTATATGAGGCCATCAAAGTTACAAACATGTTATTCTTAAGCATGCACACTGCGGTATAAATTAATGGAAATTTATAGCAATTGTGATATTCGACAAGTAAAGCACGTGACAAAGCACGAAAAAAGTGCCTATATTCATTAGTCCGTATAGTTTTGTATACGGTAATTCTGATAACGGTTAGGGGTCGAGTTCACCATTCCAGTTGCGCTATAATTATATCCAAGCGGTAATTCGTTAGGCTTAAGCAAATTCATAGACGACTGCTATGGACATAAATAGAAAAAAGTCAGTACAGTGGTACGTATAGGCAGATTGACGCAGCAATTGACATATTGTTTCAATGATTATCTATGAAATAACAATATCTAAGAAAGCTAAAACGAATAAATACATTGTATTGACCCCTGTCGAGCTACGGCTGCTCCACATCCACCCCCACCGGCCCGGCCATATACCAATTCAAAATATAGATGCAGCCATATGCCCCCACAAGCAGTCTGATACAGACATATATAACAATATAATCCCTTACTGCTGCCTAGCAGGTGGTTTCTCGCCATTCGTCGTCTAGACACAAATGAAGTCACAAGAACATGTCCAGCAAAGACCTTCAGATGGAAGACTTGTCGTTTCAAAGCAAAAGACGACGATATAAATAGCCGGTGCCAACGGTTTCGCATACTGTATCTAATATCCGTTCCGACGAGCAATATGAGGCCGTAACGTAACCGTATTTATATCCCTTCTATTTTTGTTGGCCTTGCACCACGCCCCTGTAACTGCTTGTGCTTCTGCAACTATCCAGCGTAGCATCAAAAACTTGCAGGACAAAGCTATCCGGGAGTACGGCCGAAAAGCTAAGGATCGAGCAAGGGGCCCAGATGCTGCTAAAATAGGGATACACAAACAAAAGTGGCCGAGGCAGATATTATATTTGTGACTCTAATTGGGATGAAATGGAAAAGATTCGTTCATCTATTCAGTGCGAATAGACCACTTGTCGAACTAGAGCGGGTTTTCTCCTTATTTATTGGAGTAACGTTTATTTGTTCGATTTATTATCTTATTCATGTACGTATCTTAGCACTGTGTTAGTTTTATGTAGCTATTTAGTACCCGCTAGTAAAAAAAAAAAAGAACCAAACGGTATTTTTAGCTAGTGGGAGAATGCAGAATAGAGATTTATAAGCGGCTTAATTGTATTTGAAACATATGCCGTCATATCGCCCCTAATATATTACGCTACGTTTTTTATAAGTGGAAATATTTCCCGCTTACACAATGGCAGCAACCCGGACATAGGACATACCTGTTAAATAGTAAGTAATGGAACCGGCTAGTATTATTTCGGCGTACATTTCTCGAATGTGCTGTTGGCTTTTGAAAACCGCCAAGCCCGAAGTTCTGCCTGTAGCGTGGAACGTCGACAATCAGCTATAATTATGCATCAGAGAGAAACTTCGTTGGAGCTTTCTGTTAGTTTAACCCGCCAGTCTATGAAGAAAAATCGCTGCGAACTGGAGAAAATAGAATCCACCAAGCGAAAGCAATGGACGATAGATGGCCCGAAGCCTCAGCTCAACGAGGACTTGTGAAGCTTCTTTTAACCTCACCCATTTATTCCCGAGCTGCTTGCCCAATGCGAAGACGGAGATACGAGTGGAATAGGCTAGGCCATAGCCCAGTTGCGGTAGAGTGAATTACATCTGGGCTGTCTGCCTCACGTTGCCGCTTCTTCTATCTCCAAGGATCTAAAGAGCTGATTTGGCAGCGTGACGCATTCGAATGCCTCCGTAACGGAGCGCGCCTTCTCACCGATGAATCATCCAAGCCCAGTAGCGAACGTACCGCATTTATTGGCATAAAGGACATTTAGGTAGCTTATCGACAGGCAAAAAAAAGGTAGATGCCAGTAACTTACATCGATAAGGGGAGGCTGCCTGCGTTTGGCTAGTGTGTAGACGAAGCGAACACGTCGCACGTCAATTCAGTCGGTCAGTCGCCGTGACGCTAAAAAGATGGATAATGGAAGCGATAATGGACACTGTATTAGCTAAGGAAGACCATGCGACCAGCCCGATAAGGACGAGTATATGGTCGTAGAGCCAAGAAAGGCTCTACGTTCCTGTTACTAACAATAGGACTGTACTATTGAAATGGTAAGACCTTATTCTATGAACTGTGGAGTAGTATAGGTAGCTGACGCGCATCTCTGCCAGCGTTGCTACGGTATCGGTAGCTCACAAGCATACTGGTCCGCTGATCGGAATTTCACCGTTCGTAAAAGATATTTACTATTAGATAAATAATCAAATTAAAAGTTAAGAAAAATAAGGAATTATTATTAAGGTGAACAGCTGGTTGCTATTCCGTCTCGTACGTGAGTTGGAAAAGCGTCAGATAAACGCAACAATATTTGTCCCGGTTGTGGCCCCAGTTGAATCAAGTCTTTGGTGCTATAGCTAAAAAAAAGATGATTTTGAAGACTTGTCAACATAGGGAAAATTACTTAGGAAATTAATATATGAAACTACATCGACTTCTTTATAATAATTTTCTAGGCCCAACAAAGAAGGTTTAGATTCGTCCGTTAATTCACTTCGTACGAGTAGGCAGGCTTAACCATTGTTTCCACTTACAGATCGTACTCAGTTTAGATGGCCTATATTCGTAAATGCCTTTTCTCAGCCCGCAGTTTGCTTGTTAAAGTACGTAACGCCATTTTGTACAAGTATCAAATATGGTTTTTATGCTGTATAATTTCGATGACAAAAAATATATGCGGTAATTCACAGACCGCGATAAAAGCTTTAAAAGGCTATAAATCGATATTGGTGTACATAACACGAAAAAAAAACTCACAGTTCCAACAACTGCCGCTGCTTAAAGATGAACCGACAAAAACTAAACGAAAATTTACTAGAAGATAACGAATATTCTATCTCCTTTTTATTGTTCTTTAAACAGATTTCAATATGTTTTCCAGTGGGTTGCTTCCAATGAGTTCCGGTACTTTTGTAAATGATTTGTTTAAAATCCTTCGATTGCTTTCGGTATATTATCGTTCTTTGTACGTCAGACCGTAAGAATTTTATTTAACCTATAACATGTCGAAATTGTAGCAATCTACACCTATTTCGAGAGCTGTTTAGAAATTTCTGTGTTTTGTTAACAACAACTTGGGATACTGGCTACGTTTTGTTGCATTTAACAATGGTGTATAGCCATTGGCCATCAGCAAGCAACAAACATAGGATTAGAATCAGTAACTACGACATGGAATCGATACCAGCCATTCGTCACATTCTGTTGGTTTGAACTTTGCTCTAGATAGCTCGTAACTTAAATCTCTAAGAACATGAAGTACACTGATCTTTTACCTACTTTTTTTTTACGAATTTCTATTAAAAACTGATTGATATAGGTCTGCATCAGTTGATTTGTTATGCACTTGTATATATTTGTGACAGGAGCCCTAGACGATGTTCAGATTTAACTTCAATTTTGTGTCATTGCCGTATCAAAGGAATCATGACTGCTACAATGACGGGAAAGATAGTTTAAAAGTACGCGCTTCAAGCTTTTAATTTGGCGCTACGGGCAAGCACTTAATTGGCTGCTACGGTGAGATAGGTATAGTTTCAGCTTGTATGTGGCGCGAAAAGGGGCAGCTAAAATTCTCTACCGTTTTCAACCCATTGTTAGTCCGAAGAAGCGATACAAAACGTTGTACCCGGTAGTGTATTGTCAATAGTTGTACATGAGCAAATCATGACTACGAGTCATAAATCATCTTGTATGTTTTGAATTTAATTTTATCTATTTTTCCTTCAAGATCTCATAGTTGCTTACAGTTGAATATTAAAAAAGACAGGATCTAAATCACTTTCGTTCACTGCACGATTACATTTTCCCAATGTAAATATCCTTAGCACCCATAATAATTGTTTGTCTATTCAAGACGTTCCGAATTTTCATAAATAGAATAATTTCATCGAAACGGTGAGTACCGAAACTCAACAGTCCGTGGCGTCGGCAAAGTCGACTCGGCCTGCTAGAGCAGCTCTTTCAGAATGCAGGAGAACGTTGACCATTATGCTTGCTTGAATCTTCTGAAGAAAGCCCAACGTATTATATGCATAAATAGCCGTTCTGATTGCTTTGCCCCACGGGTGCATTTCGCCTTCCCGTTTGCGAATTCCTGATAGCGACCGCGGTAACCTAGTCGAACTACCCCCACTGATATTCGTACAGATACCAGACTAAAGATATCTTACGTGCCATTTCTAACAAGAAAAATATCTTTATAGCGTTTGTTTACCAGAAGATAACTGCTTGCTCCACCTGAGGCTTCCTGCCGGGCATTGTCAATATTTGACGCGGCCGTGAGAGTTCGGTCCATATGCGAAGAAGTCGATTGTACGTATAATCCTCAAAACAAATGATCCAAGACGTGTGTTCCACCTATAAGCTTACTAAGTTACAGGTCAGCTAGCTTATCCGAGCTGGCCGAAGGGATCGAACCGCACAGACGTTGGATCAGGCGCCTACATAAATACTATTGCCCACAACATTGCTTGGCCTGCACTCGAACCTTTACTGATTGATCACTGGTTAGATGTGCCAGGAATCATTTACTAGAGAGCTGCACTACAATGCTAATTTACGCATGACTTCCCCCTGTACAAAGCATTCACAAGGGCATCGAGATGCATAGAGCTGCAAGCGATTTCCATGCGTCATTAATATGAGACGCATCGAGGGAGTACAATAAAACCTTTTGCTTATTATATATATACAGCAGTATTTTTGTAGTACGTGTACGACATTTTGCATTGGCATAGCTACAAGCAGACTATGGTTGAACTACTTTTATGCAGCCGTATACTTGATTCTTTGAACATCCAACTGTTGATGGCATGATCGGACACCCTATAATTGCCAGATCAAGGAGCTTATGGATTTATATAGGTTTATCGAACGAACCAATTTTAAGTTCGGCTGAATTAGAAATAAGCCCCGCCTGAAGAGTCATAATTCAAAAAATAACTGATAGTTACTTGTATTCACATGTAGCTACTGCGTTAAAATAGCCTTGATTTTCTTCTAGCTAATACATATTTGCCCCTATCTGGCTAACAAGATTATATATTTCTAATAAAATGTAATTTTACGGCGGTTCTCACAAAGACTCCGCAAAATATATATAACTTTTTGTTGTAGCTTTTTGAAAATACATTTATTAGATGTATTTAGTAAACTATCTAGTAGTATTGGCTAGAACTAAATAATAAATATGTTCGTTAAATAGACTATATTTGTTGCGTTTGATTTATGTGCTGAATGATATATTTTATTAAATGATATATAATAGCAACGATTTGGGGCCTAAGCGTGCCTACTTCCGAACCAGTTAACACAAATCTGTCCTTTAGCTGGTAACGCTCAAAAAACGGCCGATATTCTCTTACTTATCACAGTCAAATGGCAACTATGATGGCTAAAAAATGCGGTCCGACAGAAGCCGTCCCGCTTAGTGCTTTTTTTCTCTTAAACGACATGCCTACGAAAATACAATGATTTTACATGCTTTCATCGCCCACCGCCGTGAAATCGTCTCGACAGATAGTACTGCTGCGAAAACAATGGTATTACCAAACGATAGGCGCTCTTTACGTGCAAAAAAAAGGAAGTAGAAGAAACAATAATCAAAACGTACGAAACATATACGGAGCCTTAAATGGTTCTCTTAGGTAAAGCGTCCCGCACCTTCTATAAGGGGCACTAAAATTGAACGCCTATCTGGGGAGGAGCTAATATATCGAGGAGACCCCAAAATAAGAATATAGCCTCTGCATATCTGCGTTTGCGGACCATCGGTAGATGGTGGTGCCCTTCTCAATGATCTGATTCCGTCAGCGCGCTCTGTAGCAAACGTTCTGATGCAGTTCGTTAATCCTATTAAAATCAACTGTAAGTATGTCTAAGTATAGAGCATCTCACTATTTGAACAAGATATTTCTCTTGACCTTAGCATATCCACTTGTAATCATTCTTATGCATTATATATCGGCTAGCGCCGTCTTTTAGCGCCTGCTTGTAAAAGCTGTGAAAAGACCTTTTTGAAAAAACATGGCTATTTCTTTCCTCGAATCGCGCCCTGACAGGTGCAGAAACAAACTGAAGTACATCAAGGTTTTACGCAATCCATATATACTGCCTACTGCACTCGCTTGAGGTGTTAAAGTTTAGAAAGGGCCCGGAGAATTTTTTCATGTCAAGGGGGGTCTTCACATGCAGTCGAAATGTGCGGACACCGTGAACCGTATAGCATATAAAGCTTCTGTTATCCAAAGTTTATTAGCCATACTAGCTGCTCCGAAGCCTAATAATGGCCACCCAAGCGCGTCGACATACGGAGTATCTGCGCGACCTACAGCATAGCGTATGCTTGAAATCGGCGGAACTTCGAAAAAAACGACACAGCGTTTGTGTCATATAGGACAGAAAAGAAGAGTAATATCAACTACTAGAGATTATGAACAATCGAAGGTATAGTCTTCTCTTAGATATTCACACAATTTAAATTGATTTAAAGTATTTATAACTTGGGCTTCGCTGAAGACGCTTAAATCAGATCGCAAAATAAGCTGCCCCTTATTACGCTAAGAAGTCGTTGTTATTATGGCTATTTGATGATCGTGTATTTATGTGCAGTTAAAATCGTGGAATTAAGTCGATAGGGATTACACATATCTATGAGTAACTATTAGTACTTCTGACTGACCCACAAAGTCCGCCCGTATCGTGCAATTGATACACATTAAAAAGTACCGAGTGAGAACTTTCATTCAAACAACAGAGAATAGCATTCATACACATACATGGTTATAGATGTAAATGTCGAACGTCACTAGTAAACCTACCTACAAAGGTATCTGAATATACCCAAATTAGATACCGCATTAATGACCGATATACATATAGAATATCAAATGCGCAACATTATTTCTAATCTTTATTCGAAAATCTTCTGGCGCGCCTATCAACCATAAACGGCTAGCAAAGTTTGCCGACTTCCGAGACTTCCCCTGTCTTATTTCCTCTAAAATCAATCTCCAGCGGCATGGTCTACTGCCATCGGTTTCCAAGTTCGTCAGGCTTATCTCTCGCTATGCTTATTGCTCGTTCTCGCTCACGAACAGTAAGAGCGGCTTAGCTCAGATATGTCTCATCATGATCCATCTTGACCCCCCTGGAGTAGGTCGAAATGTTCTATGTGGGGTGCTCCTAGCTAATTCAGCGGGTTGTTGTTACACGGTTTAACTTGTAACTGTTCGCCCCTCCACCAAGCCATACACATGTCTAACAGGCGGAGGAAGAAGCGTCGAGGACCGTCATTTATCATAGAACTGTGCTGTGGAATTCTAGATCTACCACACCTTGACCGAGGAACATTAGGGCGTCAGAAAGCGCGGCGTTTACTTACGGAAGAAATGTTGCAAGGGCTACCATCAAAAATTAACTTATTTGATCTAATGAGTAGCCAGTTAGTGGCGCCAGCAACTAAATAAACACTCGATTGTTGACAGGGCTTAACCTTCCGGATAAAGTAATTGTTTTTATGGTAGATGTAAATCATAGCAATTATGGGTCGCCTATAATCTATAATATAGCCGAGTGATCAGATCAGGTCAGAGTCCTAGCTACATTATATTTATGCCAGTGCATTTTAAGAACATCAGAATTAAGCCTTCTTAACCTCTAATTAAGCTTAAGTCAAAAGCAAGTTCAATTCTTTTTAAAAATTACCTTTACTGTTCTAACTGTATTTATAAACGCATGTTTTAATAGGCGATACTTCGATAATTGTTTTGGAAAGTTAAACTTTGGCTAGTTCGTGTAGTTGTGTACTGCTTTCAGCATTTCATTTCTATATATATTGCACTGCTTTCCACTCTAAGGGTTTCAGGACAAAAAAAAATTTATATCTGGCACCTTCGTTTTCATCGTTAGAAGGTACCTTCTCAGTTTCGTTAAGAACGTCTTTAATGACAATAAACTTACCAGCTCTTTATCTAAACAAATGTTACGGTTTGATTATCGTTCAGAGCCTAACAGTCGCGTTGATTCTTTTATCAATGAAAATATTTACCAGCTGAACACTGACACGCCACTGAACTGATTCAAGTTCCCATAGAACAATAAACTTAGAGGTAAAAAATGGGTAATCAACCGTTTGAAAGAGAACTTCGGACTTCAGTTTGCTTTCATAGTACGTTTTGAATCTGATATGCGCCACGGTATTAACGATAATAGTAACAGTACTAATTATATATTATTAATGTAAGTAACTGCTGCTATCATATGTGTATATATATATATATATATATATATATATATATATATATATATATATATATATATATACATTGGTGGTAAAATTACACTCAGAATACAATACCACGGCGAATTCAAAGTGAAAAGATGGTTGGTTTCGGCGTATTGCTATTGCTTTCACTGTTAGTTGTATACCGAAATTGTCCTGTCTGCTTTTGTCGATTAAGTTATTTTCGGGACAATGCCATTCGTCTAAGTTGACTTCTCTCGTTTGTTACTATCCGGATCCTTCAACCGTGTTCTCAGCATTTTAACTTAGCATGCTTGTCCTTTCTCGTTGCCTTGTTTCCCAGACTTTGCATCACTGAACTCTGCCCCCCAAACTTGAATCGACTTCGAATTTGGACGCCATCATTTTGTTTATTGCCGTCAGCTACCAAAAGTCTGTTATGCTGAATGCGAGGAGTCTGTTGCTACCATGAGAATGGGGTGGGATCGGCTAGCTCGTTCGTTACTTGCCCTAAAATGGCCTTTTTGTGGTCAGAGAGCTTCTAAGGGGAATGGGGAAGAACAAAATAAACCGAAAAAAAAAAACAGGATTTAGAGGGATGTCACGTCTAATTTAAAATTAGTTTAAAATTTCGCTCCGTCGATATATTTAGGCTTCTTATATTGTTTCTATCTATGTTGGATAAGTACTTTTAGGGTAGATAATTACTGTAAACTTGATCAAAATGTTTGTGTCTATTAAAATGAAAAAAATACACCCGGAAGCCCCTGTCACTGCGAAAATGGCTGACTGTGCCCGAGGGATAATCGGCTTAATTTTGCAAATGCGCTATTGGTTATGGCTTTGATCCATATATATGCCCTGAAAATCCAAGTGCCCAATCGGGCTTGAAGGGCATTGGATACTTTTCAGAATACTACGCTAGGTGACGCCTTGCATAACTCTCAGATATAGATATGCGAGTCAATATCTGTAAAACAGCACGCAAAATTATTTAAGGCTCTGTCGAGCGACCGCACCGGGCGTAAAACTCGAAACATCTACATACGAAAGGCATTTCGGGTGTTCTCTATAGGAACCCACAATTTGACTTGAGAGAAACGAGTGTGTTCTATTCTCTATGGACCAATTGGTGGGCTTGCCTATTGCCAAACTTTTCCCCTACTCACAAGCTTAGAATGCATTTAAAATGACACTATCCTCATAATAAATAGGTAGGAAATTATTTCCCAATGGCAACAAGTGTGATTTTTACAGATGAAACCCTGACACGAGACCTAGCATCAGTTGGAAAAATTCAGTTGGGGCACAGGACGTGGAGTGCTCTTCGAGATATTGAACAAAAGCCCACAAGCCTATCTAGGCCCTTTTAATCTTCGTAATTTTCCGTAAAACTGAACAAATGTATTAGACTCGCGAACAAGTTATAGCGGGTGAATTTGAAGCTGGGCTGGATCCAGTAGCTAGCTATAAGTGTAATCGGAAATAATTCGCGGTTTATTTATTTTTTTTTATTGCACTTCCGTTTATAATTAGACGAAAGGATTACAAATCATCTCGACAAGGATTTTTATTTTTTTATATATATTTATATATATATATATAAAATAGATATGCGAGTCAATATCTGTAAAACAGTTTATTTTTATTTTTTTTATTTTTTTTCAGTTTATTCAAAGTTTACTTCGAATCGGTCATAGATTTATAATTGCCCTAAGCGCTTTTTGGCCAGACCGCAGTTGAAAGAGCGTTCATAGTTTCGTGCGTTGGCTCGTGGGAAGAATATTACTAACTTAATTAATCCTACGTAATTCTTTGCTTGCTGATTAACTGACGTATTCTTTCTAGCAGTTACCTAATGAGAGCTTTTCATGCTCAGTCACGATAATTCACAATTTTAAAATATGAATGTGCATGTTTTTACCTATCTGTCATCGCAAGTCGTACAGATTTCAGTCAAGGCTATTTTCTTGTTCAGGGTGTACAAAAGCATGCATTTGATTCATTCTAAATACGATTACTATTCTTTATGAGGAATGGACCATGCATATACTGTTGTATATGTACGGTAGCTCTTAATGAGTTCCAGAAGATCAGAAAGGGAGGTTAAGTAGCTACTGTGTACTAGTATCGAGTAGTTTTTATTCTATCAATGGTTTACAGACTTCCTCAACAGCCCCACTGCGAAAGGATATCCCTTGACGTTCTTCCGCTTTTAAGCGACGTGTTTTCGCGGCTTGAGAACTAGTCATACACTATTATTAAAACACGAGAACACTACTGAATAGGACTTTTGTCACTTGTAAGTTTTGTTCTTTGATTCTCAGATATGATTCTGACCGCCCTTGTGTATCATTTATCGCAAGGCCAGTGCATTACCTTCATCTGTATTGAACAAGGTAACCGGGTACGGCGTTGTACAGTCGTCATTACTTTCTCACGACGACTGAATCTTAGAGTGCCCTTTCGTGGTATCATGCCTCACTAATTATTTTCATTTCAGCGGGCTATCTAGAAGCTTTTTTGCGGAAGCGCGACGTCTCAAAAACACCCATGAAGGAAATACTAAACATAACGGCCGGTAACCTGAATAACCTTGACGGTTATGTACAAACGTCGAGGGGAGCGAGTTTGTGTAGCAGTTCAAATTGTCAACCTTTCAGCAGTACTGAACTAGCAGTTTTTATAGTCAGGTTTCCGTTGTGCAGGTTCCATGACGATATGGCTTGTAGAAACCTGCGATTTCGCTAACTGAAGAAGTTCCGTCATAAAATCTTTAGCTATCCTACAGAGGTTATTTGATTTCCCAAGTACTCCTAGAGCGTACAATGCCAGCGGCATTAGACAACTTGCTTCCAATGCGCTGGTGCTTAATTTGATGTGTGAATCGCTGCTATGTTAAATTGAATTTCTACAAATGTTCGTAATTATTAGCGAATTCGTGCATATGTCTAAGCCCTGTGTTCCAGCCTAGGATTGATCCTTTTGAAATTCTGATTCGTAACTTTGCTTTTTGCTATGTCTCTCCGACAACGAATCGGAGCTGTTGCAATTTTAGTACTATCCTATACTATGTCTTCATAGGTAGCTATTGATTTCAAGATCCATTTCAATATCGTCGCATTACGTTACATATACAATCATAAAAATAGCTCTATGTATACGGAATCATTTAGAGTGAACCGTTCGTAATAGGTATGTAGTAATATTTCATTATACAGTGCCGTTGTTTTTTACGTCAGGTTGATTTAATTTTATAGTAATTCTTCTAGGTGAATCAACGTATGTTGTCGATCGGTTAATACTTTGGGTCTTTCCAAATATGGAGCTCGTTTCGTACACACACCATCGAAACATCGATCTATAGGACACTTGACAACATTTAATAACAAGTAAAAAACAAAACAAACAAATATAAAAAATGCGCGCACGAAGGGAAATTGAGTTTTCCCTTTTTAACCTACGTACTATTTTGACCGAAACAGACGTAATGTTCTGAAAATGGACTCTGTACTAACTTGCATTACTTACTTTTTATGCCTCAGTTGTATGAAAAACAATATTGACAAGGAGAAGATGTACTTTAGCTGTCTGGTGGTTTTTCAGTAGGGCGCATTGCTAAATAAATATGAACGAGAGAACAAATAAGTGTGAACCCTTTTTCCCCCATAAAATGTGTTTTTGCTTCCTGCTTCTAGTAAGAAAATGTTGCTTTGCTTGTAAGCACTACTGCATGACGATACATGTTCCATTGCACTACCTTGAAACCACGACCAACTTCGCCAGTGACCCCCCCCCGACGAACCTTCCAATTGAATTGGTTGAAATGCGCTGTTCGAGGGTTGTTAATGAGTCTTCTTTGCGATGCGTACAGCAGAACAACTAGAACAAGCCTTTTTTGTGGTATTATGCTCTATTGCTGTTCTTCAACAAGTCACTGGTCGAGCTTAACAATGAACCATTTTACTTCCTTGCAGTGTTTTAGATTCAATATCTCATAAGTTATTTTCGGAAGCAGAAAGGTTCAATTAGACAGTTAGATACGTTATCAAAATACAAAAAGCTGCAAGCCCAGCTGTGTTACTGCAGTTACAAAAATCATGAGCTTCGCTTAGCCATTTTGAAACGATAACGGCATTTTGGATGATCTGCTGAAATACCGTAGAATTATATCATCAGTAGACTTGGCGTGGTTGTAGACGACAGGCGTCATTATAACCAATATCTACAGAGCGAGCTTACAGGTCAAAGTCAATTTCTTTCCTGCGTAATCAAAGAAGTGAGTTCAGATTTTGCTGCCGATACCCAGGGAGCACCTTTGGATAACTAACCGTTTAATGTCATCGCGCAAATGAAGTCTAAGGGGAGCTGCAGATAAGGAAACAAGTTGCATATCGATAAAAATCAATTATCAAATGTGTTCGGTCTTTCCAAAAGAAATTGGAGTATATTTCGCCTTGTACACCTAAGCTGATGTTATAATAAGTAACGTAACGTATGTATATTGTCTCCCTGCTGACGCTCAGCTTATTTTTCGTAAATATGTATTTTCTGTCGTTTTGTATCAACACGTTTTTTGCTATAGACGTAGTTCCGTTTACAGGTCTGCTTGCACATTTATTGACATCCCTGCATCAAATCAATGTTTGTATTATATAATGTCTGTTATAAAGCTTGCATCAACGCGATGTTGTAACATCTAACTTTTTCATACTTTTTAAAATTAACTGTTTTGTTAAAGAAGTATAAAGAAACGGTAAACATGAAAGATCGAAATCATAATCGTTACCTTGTAGCTACTTTTGAACGCTTTTTGACGAAGAATTTCGCTATTTTTACTTAAATCGGTTACTAATCTTTTTTTTTTTCTTACTTCTGAATTGATTTCCAAATCCCAAATGAATAATATGTTGTCTTTCGTTGCCGCGTCTTTCATCTTAGTCTTTACTTTATAGCCTATCGAAATTGTCGCATCTTAAAGAGAGTAATTCAAAGATTAGAATTCCATGTTTAATTTTGTAACAACATGTTGGCAGAATAAGTAAAGAAAGAGTTTTCCAATTGTAGTTAATAGCAACTAGTGGCAAAAAGTATTTAATCAATAATAATAATGGCAAAACGTACCCACCATGCTAATTTATTGTTTTTAGTACTCATTAACTTTTTAAAATGAAATTGATTTCTCGCAGATATTTAAAAAAGGGCTCTTTTATATTTTTATTCACAACTTAGGGTCAAATTAGATTATTGCACTTTTAGAAGGGTTGATTTGATTATAAGATGCGCTTGACTCCGGACTTTCCTCTTTTAAGATGTTTTTAAAATCGTATTAAAACAAAAAACAGATATCCTAATGAAATGTTAAAAATGCGTTTGTATTAATATACTCTCTGTTCACCGTGACTACCATTCTGAACCGCTCACAGATTTACTTTAGATGTCTATGTTAAAACTGTACGGTCGTCTTCACAAGTGAACGAGGCGATATAGTTGTGTTTACTTCAGAACACGCTCGAACTCTCCAGCAGCCAACTTTGTACGACCCAACTAATATGAACTCGTGTGCCACCATGCTGAAAAGTTTCTTCCGGGAGATGCTTGGTCTTCTTTAGGAACTATAGCCTGACATGTTTATTTACTGATGATTTCTCCATTATATGACAGCTCCTTCACCGGACGCCACACGTGACTTTGAAGGTTCTACTGGCTTCACATGTAATATAGTAGGCATATCCATATGAAGCTTCAGCGCTAGAAACCTGACCAAAAGAGAAGGATTGTCAAAAATGCATTCCTGTACAACGTCGATTAAGTTTCGAGTCTGTACTTTTTTGTTTAATGTGCATTTTCTGCAAATCTGTGCCAGAACCATTTCTGCTTCTTCCCTGCAGTCGCATAATTATTCGTGGTGCCGTACGCTGCGCACGATCTGAGGCAACCGAAAAAACTTAATGTCTCGGGGGGGGACGCTGGGCATTGAGAGATTAAATAATGGCTGCTTTCCGGTTAAAAACAGAGGACGAAGCGCCGCTTTCTGTCATATATGAAGGTTTCTTCACAATTTCGTTGAAAAAAGCGGCTTTTGGTAGATGCATTTGTGAGAGTGTGCATAGCCAGTCAAAATAAGTCCAAATTTGAGTTACCACATGTACAAATGAAAACAAAAATGCTCGACAAATATTTATCTGTCATTCAATTTATGGTTGAGTTAAGCGCAAACGTGAGTATAGGAAAAAATTTTATGTACTACAGAAGCTGCTACCCAAAATTTGCTTATTCAAGATATTTTGTTTATCGTATTGAATTAAAATATGTATAGAGGTGACCGTGTTATTTCGAAGTATTTGACAAATCGAATAGAGAACAAAGACCTTGCTGTTTTTTAAAAGGTTACTATTAGTTTAGTTTTTGAAAAAAGATCATCATAATTAACAATCAGAGCAAACAGATACTAAAAAAACATTCTTAATAGAGATTCAGGCTTTAGCGCATTTAATCCACCAATATATAATAATAATAATAATAATAATTTACCTTTCTAGCGT
The DNA here is from genome assembly GCF_002532875.2 of Varroa jacobsoni. Lineage (NCBI taxonomy): Eukaryota > Metazoa > Arthropoda > Arachnida > Mesostigmata > Varroidae > Varroa > Varroa jacobsoni. Next base: position 13,167 of record NW_019214415.1, on the reverse strand, counting down.
TGAAGATCCATCAACACTTCTCAAGCATTTGAAGATCGAAAGCAACTCAATTATGCAAATGTTCGCACTGTGTAAATCTTGGCTGAACATATTATACAGCTTAATAAATACGACGATTTTTATGAACTGGTTTTTATAAACTGCTGAACGATAAAGGTTGATCTAAGTTTACACTTAATTAGGCATTTCTATCGATGCTTTAAAATAATTTTTACGCTTTGATATTCGGACGTAACTGTAAAAAATTTCTACGTCAGAATGGTCTCCTTTTGCTGTTCAATAGGTATTTTCCTACTGAATTCGCAGTACAGTGGCTGCTCCTAATTTCACGCTAATAGGCGCAGATGGCCTAGTCGAGTTTCCACCTGCTAGCCTTCTAGTAATCCTAAGGTTGCGAAGGCTGTATCCAACGTTTGGCAAAGCCTCATTCGGTTACTTAGCTGCTATTGATTACACTGACTGCGGCCGCAGGTATGTAGGGTTTTTGGAGTAAGACAGATTGGTGAAGTTTTACCAAAACGCTCCCCGCCAGCCGTGTTCCAGTACTCCGGCGTTCCCCCGTCTCTACCGGACTTCGATATAGCAGCAGTAATACTTCTAAAAGCTCGAAGCGCTTTTCATTGTTGAGTCACGATTTGGCTGTACGCGCATTCAGCTTCCGAGTCGTACCGTGAAACGCTCAAATGAAACACCATATGTAAAATCAAAGAGTAACTATAGGCGTTTGAATAGTACTAGGGATGGATACTTCGGGTTTCTAATAGAACATGCCCTTCCCTGAACAGCCATATCAAGTTAATGGGTTAATATACGTATAATTAATCAGTGCGACCTTTGCACTCGGTTGGACTCATGCATGATTTTAATAGTGTTAGGTGCTACATAAAACCATGTCCAATAAGACGATAGAGGGAGGAAGGAATTAGTAAGGCGGAATAGTTACCAAAATCGACTGCTTCATGCGTCGTTTGGTTCTTTTAGAATGGCTGCAGATCAGTTAACTAAAGGGCATGGTCTTGATAAATTGATTGGCTATGGTATGGCTAAACCGTTAATAACAAGGACAGAGCTCTAACGAAGCTCTGGGGCACCTACTATATCCCTGAAGCATATATCCATGTTAGGTGCGATCAGTGTAGCAATGTGACTGGAGCACTGCTGGAATGGCAAGTCCTGGGGTACGTCTAATAGTATTATCCCCTGCTACAGGAGCCACAGGTTTGCAGGACTCTGTCCTGTTTTTCGTAGTGCGGTACGGATACTAACTGAAAATTCCAGAAAGATAAAAAGGGAAAAGAAAAATAAAATAGAGTGGGGATAGATTGGGATACATAGCACACTGGAGGAATGCGCTATATAATCAAGGTAACTACGACAGAAGCCTTAATTTACGAAAGAGCCGTAGAGAAATATGTTAATCAAGAGTCGTAGTGTCTCATTTCAATTCGCTCGGATCTCTTTCAGTATATGGGTAGAAGCCGGGATTTTACGTCTGGGGCGGCAGCAGCAAGGCACCGGCGCCGAACAGCCAATGGTAACGGCAACCTAGCCGATCGGGATCAGAGGCGCTAGGTGGTTATAACATTATTAAGACCAGATAAGACCCGCCGTTGCCTTTTTGGACACTAGCGACAAGCGGCATTGTGAGCGTGTCCCGTGTGCGCGATGCACGGGTACGCCTGTAATCGGAGCAAAACTGGAGAATGTGCATTGTGTGTGTCTTTGTGGAACACCGTAGACTCGAATGTGTTTTATTACAACAGTGACCCGCGTTTGACTGCACTGGTGCGTTTGGCTAAGAAACTAGTCCACAAAACAAAGTGCGATGAAATTGGGTTGACGGGAAATGACGAACAGTGTCTGGATGAGCGGACATTGCCTCGCTCGGATGCAAGAAACATGCTCTAGGGGCGCCATTTACTGTTGTAGTTAACGGAAGCCATGAAGCCAGCCTTATAAGTTTTGCCGGGTCTCCTTTTGGCTTGGAGGCAATTTTTTGCTGAATACCGTGTATTATAAAAAATTTACAGGTGGCAAGGCGTGTTTTACTGAGCATTTCCTGAAGATCCACATCTAACAAAATACATCCGACTATTCGGCTTACCTCAGGCATACATGTTATACGGGTGCTAGCAACCGTAAGATTCAAATTTATTAGAGAAATTCTATAATAGGAAAATTTCTGGGTAATTCTGTAGAAAATTCAATAATATTAGACCTTATATATTAGGCTGTTTAATTGAATGGACCGTTTTTAGAAACGCGCTTCGCTGATAAGAAAAACTCTCGTTTCTCAAACAGAACGTAGTTTTTCATTCGGCTGGATCGTTAACGCGAGTTTAATATTAGTAGATAATTATGAAGTTTCTACTTTTAGCAATTAGTACATTGCTGTAATTCGTTGAAAGTTAGTCGAGCTATTAAGTTCAGCCGCCTTAGGTGAACGCGTAGCACGAGCTCGATGACATGTACATAAAATAGAGAAATATTAATGCAAAGAAGTTAAGAAGGAGACTCGTGTCAAATCCTACGACTGACAAACTGGTCTACAGGTTCTAAGAAGCTTTCAAGTAAAGCGAACCTTGAATCCTGGGGTTTCTGTTGACTGACACTCATGGGCCAGTGGGCTAGCAATCAACAGTACACAATGCGACTATCAATGACAACGCGAAACTATACTGAATTGGCTGGAATTAAGGCCATAATCTAGGACTCTAATGCTAAGCATCAACTAATAGTGACAATCATTGTGACCATCGCTCTGCATTCATGTAAGACATTATAAGTCTCCATTGATTAACGGGGCAGATCAATGATCTACATTTATTTTCACAAATGAACGTATATACTAAGTGTGCAACCATTTTTTTATGAATTAATGTTTAAACAGTATGATTTCATATGAAACGGCCTAATACAAAATGCCATAAAGGCCCACATAATTTCATAAAGCCTTTATTTGTTAATAAAGTGATATAAGTATTTTTGCTTGTTTGACACATGGGCAAATAGCGACTAACAGAGACATTTGGTGCAAGATAATAATAAGTGATTTAGTTACAGTACAAACTAATGGCTCCTGCTGTCGGAAAACCGTCTGCGTAGATCGGGTTTCGGTCAGATGTAACCGAGTGGAAGGCGAATATAGAGAAATCAGTATACGAAAAAGATCTATCTACTATTTTTTTTATAACACATGCTTCCATTATATCATTTTTTAATGTTATAGTCTTTCAAACTCAAAATTGTTATTCTATTATAACAAAAAGAGAAGGAACGCTAATTTCATTTTTTTTTTTTGTAAATCTGACTTCTAACAATATACACTGACTGTGAAATCCATTGACATAATGGCATTAATAGTAATTATTAAGCAATGTGTCATAAAAAAAATATTCATAAAACGATGTGTCCTCGCGTAAGTTCGTAAGCAGCGTTGATGTGATCCATCCTGTTAGGCATTACTTCTGTATTCACCATCTAAGTTACCCCCTTCAAGTAATCGCACCCAAAGGGAGCATCACTGTACCACAGATATTGAGCTACATAAAAAAGCTGACTAATATCCATGACCTTTTTCGTCAAGAAGATGAAAATAATAAGTAATAAAATGCTGATGGTAAACTTATTTTACGGATAGAGAACTAAATAAAATAGAGTCGTGTGTAAGCAATAAATCCCTTTATTGTACCTAGCGGCCTGCAGATGCCTAAAATGTAACAACCATGACTATTTTCCTTCCTCTAGTCTGTGTGAGCAAGTGAGTCAGATGAACGTCGTCCAGGGACGGGAAAAATACCTCGCGAGTTTGCGATGTCGGCGATATGAAATGGGAGAAATGGAGGGAGCTCCAAAAACGCAGCCCAACCAGCCGATCCTAGAAGCCTTCGCAAAGTGTTTCGGCCTCTGCAAAAGCCTCGATGCAGAAAGGCCCAGAGAATACCGTCTGCATTGTCAATGATAATCGCAACGAAGTTCTAAAGACATTGCTGTACATCGTAAATCGACTACTACGAAGCGGGGAGGCAAATATGTCCCGACTGCCCCGGTAGAGGAACCCCTCAAACGAGCTCTAACTAAGGATCGCTGAAATTAGAGAACAGGGGCAAACCGAAGCGTTTTCTCGTAGGGTAATGACAAATGACTGTCACTATCATATAAGAACACAAATGTTGTGCAAAGAGTAATCGAGGTTATACAGTCTCATTGTTTGCACGTGATTATCGATTGAATTGAGTAAATAAGGTAAAAGGCATATGCCACTCATAAAAAATGTGGCAATTTTGTGCGAACTACCTTGAGAAATATATTACAGTATGCGACTTTTGCTTCGCAGACAAGCGATTGTCAGCAATAATATTAGTAGAATTTATATGACGGAATTCAGGCGTGGTCCTCCGGATGATGAACTCGTCGTATATTGTTTTTATATTATTTCTAGCGGTTTGAATCTTACCGATCTAACAAAATTTTTCAAATTTTACATACCATTTTACTGCGCTAACAAGGCTTTGTCGCTCAGACTGTTGGCTTTCTTTAGCCCAAACCGAAATATATCTGTGTACGCATGGTATATATATGGAAAAAACATCTATATCATGTTGTTATTACTATAATTAGTCGTTTCCTAAAGCTTAGGAATGACTTGTACTCAGGTAAAAGAAAAAGTTTACGAACTAGGTCTCCGTACGATTTTTATTAAACGAGGAAAACGTGGTTTGCGTCACACGCCGAAGATACATCGATGGCTTGGATATGTTATTGTATTGTAGTGAGCTACTCCAACTAGTTATTATTCTCGCTAGACCACTGCAGCAAATCTTCGCTTGTTCGCCCTAAGTACACGACTAGCACACTTCAACGAAAATATATTCAGAGATTGTGCAAGTTTATCATATATATATATATATATAAGTTGGTCGAATAACGCATGGCAATAACATGCTTCTCCAATTAACCAGTCGGGAAGATACCCTGGCGGGAATATCAGTCACACTGCTTGCGGCCGCGTGAGCATAGCAGCATAATCATCTAATGAACACACAATGCTGTGCGTGACATCTTGCGAGCCCCCAGCTTAACTGAAACCTTAGTAAAGTGGAATTGTTGCCAGTCGAGGACAAACCCAGAGTTTACTGCAGATCTTCACCCACCTGATAACTCTAGGTTCTCTTCTCCAAGAGATTCCTGTGCCTCTTGTAAGGGTAGTCCTGTACGGAGCGGTGACTGGCAGACAAATCTCACGGACTTTTTCGCAGATGGGACAAATTCATATACCAGCTGATGATCGCAGGCAATGATAGTTACTGGAGTTGGACGTGGTAGCAATAGCAGCCGTTTGCCGAATCGGCCCTGTCTGAAAACGTTCCGCGTGATCTAGTCGTGTGTTGCTTGTCTTCCATGACCTTCTGATGAACTTTCTATTCGCTTGATGCCGAATTCGATGAGGCCAGACCGCTGAAGAAGACTGCTTTGGGTCTACATACTAGCACAAGCTTAGAACAGAATAAGAGGGGCAGGAGAGGTGGGAGCGAGGACAAACTGGGACAACCACTGCCTATCGCGTTGGTACCAGCAGACATGAATTGCTCAAAGAGCTACCGTAGTGTGTCTAGCAAGAAAAGACGAAGAGATTAGAGTGGGAAGCAACAATAACGACGAGTCAAAAAACTATGGAACATCGGCATATCAAGGAGGGTTAATTGCGACTACCAAAGGAGCTAACTTCAAAGGACAAACGAGGAGTCCGGTTATAGCTTGTGGACGGAAGAAGAAAACGAGTGATACGCCGCTGGTACTGGTGATTTTCATTGGGGTTTTGCTTCTAGATGAGGCATGGTATATAGAGCGCGTAACGGTATGTGGTCTACGAGAAGATCCATTGTACGCAGTAAGATTAATCGATGACACTACGAAACCCAATACGTGTTTACGCGAGAATATGACTTCTACCACACCACTTCAACGCTATAATTTTCACATAACGTTGACATATTACCGAACTGTCTCGTGTTAAGATAATTAAAAACCCGGAAGCAGATGCAACAGTAATTCCTTGTAAGGTCATACAGAAGACAAAAACATACTGCGGAGAGAAATAATTAAGAGTTGCAGCGTTTTCAAAAACTGGCAGCGATAAACAAAAAACTCCAATAGGATGTTTGATGTTTGACTTGGGCGGACAGCGCTGATTTGGTTGTTGATAGGAGTCAGGCTGTTCTCAAACTATCGGCGACATCTTGTAGCCGGGTGCGATGCAAACACTGCGAAGATGCTCAGATGATCAACCGCTCCTGAATTCTCGTTTTGGGGTGTTAAAAAATAGTTTCCTTCCATGTTGATTATAAACGTTTGCTAAACAAAAATGTGAAGTACTTTCAACCCGCAATATTTTCATCCTGGTTTCACAATATCAATGATTTCTCGCACTGTTATATTGACCTTACACGCCATTGTGAACACTCAATCAAATGCATTAGAAGGTGGCATGAAGTGTGGAAGTTTTGTGATATCTTTAAAGTTCAGATCAAATACTGTGCGCAAATGCTTAGTCCGAAAAATATGACTCGTGAAGGCTATGGACCGTAAATTTTAATTTCGTCCATGAGAAAACAATCTATTTCCTATAGCAATGAGCGAAGCATGTATCGTTCCCATCGTAATTACACTGGTTGGAACAGATACGTTATTGATTTTCGTTAAATTTCGAAAATAATCAGCAAGCGGAAAAATTCTAGTCGAGATCTTTCATTATTTATACACATTTTAATGGTGGCCAAACGCCAGCGTGGGCAGAATCGCTGGTAACACTATTGTCTGCAGTGGATGATTGTCATCATTTTAAACTGCAATACCGATACTATCTCTCCTTACCAAGTAAACGACATCATTTGATAGTTTGTGATGAATATCGTGATTACCGCTTTTGAATCATAACAGATAGCGTCCACTATGAGATTTCGAAAATAATTCGTGCACTTTAGGGTATCAAAGTTCTGTGCATTTAAGTGTCGTATTGAAACGCGTACGTCCAGCTTCCTCGAATACTCTGTCTAACACAAACTTCAACTGGACGAGAGAAGTTTGCGTTTACAAATAAGAAGTTATTAGCCAACGACTCGTATTATAAGTCGTCCAAGAATTATATACATGAACGGCCAGAATTGAAGGCGGTAACCTCTTAAACTACTCATTTTTTAATCCGCTTTCTTTCGTCTTCGTACATCCGAACTCTGTATCTGTTTAGTTGTTACAAAAATCCTGACATTTATCTCCATATAATATAACCGTAGTTCACACCGCATAGGGCCACTTTGGGAACCCAATAAGTTCCTCAAAATTACAAGAAGAGTACGGCCAACCAGTTCGCTGCTTTATGCGAACCTTACATTCTCTCCTTGATTATATAAAAGTATGGCTCCACACCTAAATGTTGATGAGCCCGTGCGTTGTCCCTTGTCAGTCCGAAAGTGTGTCCAACGCTCTTGTATCCTCGTGTTCTATGACGGCCTTACCGGATCTGTCTGGTTCACCCATTGTCGTCATAAGCAAATTGTACTAATGGCGACTGCAATAAAAGGGGCACAGTCACTGGAACAAAGCGCTATAACCTATCGATTAAGAACTCGCCGTCACTCTATACAGCAGCAGCTGCATGATACGGTGCCGTCGTCCGTGACGGACTCGTTGTCGCCAATGCTTCTTGGCGTTACCGTCAGGGAGGAAAAAAACCCGATTCTTGTAGCGGTACGCGCCATCCATTTTTTTTTTTGCCAACTAACGCTTATCATAGATGGCGCTGCTGTACTTTCTGATCGCTAGAGAGAGAGAGTTCGCTGTGTCGCAGGAGTGAGTGGCGAAAGAGGTTTCGAAGTAAATTGATTTTTAGTCTGAAAGCCGTCTTTTTTCAGGAAGATAATAGCCGAATAAATAACAGACAAATAATAGTAATCATGATAACAATAATACTAACGGTAACTATATCAACGGGCGATATTAATCGAGATATAAGCAGGAGCTTAATTATAGTCTGAGATGTGCGAGTTTGAATATCTCATAAGGTACCGTGAGACTTAAAAGCTAACCCTAATCCGCCTGAAAAGTTTCGCGACAAGGAGCTCCAGGGCAACAGATATCGTATGTGTACAAACATTCATGTATGGTCCACATGAAGCTCGGTAGAATTGCATGAGCAAGATAGTCATTTTTTTTTGTACACGGAAAGACAAAATCAGGCCGCTACTATCATCAGGACAGATGTCTGCAGTTAGTAGAATTACTTCCAAAGCAGCAGCTGCTTCAATTGTTACTCTGCAAGCACACACTTTACGAAACTGTCAACTCTAGCTATAGACAAGGCGATCGAATTGCCGACCGGATTTACGGAACGCTTGTTTTCGACGCAGGCTCGCGGCAAATGGAGAACTAAACATGCCGGGATTATGTGTCCGATCAATTCAGTATTTGTCCAGAAATGTTACTGCAATTGGATTCCTAGATAGGCGATGTGCGACAAATCAATGAACAAATAACACCAGATAACGTAGGCTATCTTCATAAAGAACGTGCAGGTCACAGAAAGCGAGGATTATTTCAGTTACTACTAACTACCGAAATGTAAGGACTGGCGGAAACTAGTTCTGCTATCCGAATTAAGCTGGAACGTCCTCTGGAAAGAAAAGGATCGCCTGACTGCGAAAAGAATGCATTAGCGAGACTGCGGCTAGAACTCAGAAGATCGAACGATTCGTTGAACGACCATGTAAAGCATGTAGAGTTTTTTTTCATTACTCCAACAGTATCTAGCGTAGAACGAGATTTGGGATTCGATTAAATTGATTATCAACTTCGAATACTAAAACGTTAGTAGATCTGACGAAAAAAACATATAGGAAAACGGCAGGTGTTTTGTCTAACTTGATCATGTGGAAGAGAACTGGCCGATAGCTGCTAGAGGAAACAAACGATACCTATAGTGTGTTGCTCCCTAGAGAACGGAGTCAAGCTATTTTGATTAGTACTTATGTTGTTTAAAAAAAAAAATTAGTCAAAGTAGTTATAATCTCTACTGTAACCAGCGCCGCTTAAGGAGGAAGATAAGATATTCAGCCTAATCTGGTATCATCGTCTTGTTTATTCATCGTCCACGGCTCGCAGATTATCTCAGATACGCGCCTGTGTTACTTCTCACGTCCACATAGTTACATACATATCATGCGTTTATTCGACTGTCTATTTTCCAGTATCGCTGTGAATAAATGACGTCTGCTACGTCATTGCTGCTCTGAAAAGCTGGTGACTCAATCTCTGTCCGCGCCTGATTTCAAATTTAAACCATTTCATCACTGACTCTCGTTTCATTTAGTGGGCCAACACTTTACTGCACCATCAGTCGAGTCCGCCTGCCAAAGCCTCCGGCTCCTGCTTAGCTTTCTTTTTCCGGTTTAGCGTTTTAGTCAGCCTAGAGAACTGGGCCCGCTTTTTTTTTTTTTTTTCATTGGAAGGGGGATTTTTTAGATTGTATCATGCCACAAATGACGATGAAGTACGATCCCTGGTTTTGTGAGCCTTTATAGTAACTGAAAAAGGCGTACACAGCGCATTGACTCCAATCGTAAAAACACATACACATCAGGTGTCTTTCAGAAAACGAACATAAAAGAAAATATGAAAAGACCCCCAAATTCCTTAATATGTCAAATACATTGCTTATGAGACGAAAGGGAAAAACCCTGTTCAGCAATAATATCACGAGCGGAGTCCGTTATACGGTGTTCAATTTGTCGTTGCATTCGTCAAGAGGGCCTGATGAATTTGGGATTACAGTGGGAGTATTCGAGCATCAAATACACCTGTAGGCCCATGTTAGACGACGCTGAAACCAACAATTGGTTCACCTCTAAGGCTTCTTGGCCCGGGAATTTCCACTTTTTGCCAAAAAAAAAAAACACACAGCAGCAACCAGCCGAACTGAGCGATGCTGTAAGCTTATCCAAAGGGTACGACCACCTCTCTTTGCCCCTTGCCTACTTATAACCACCTGCTGCTTGACAGTCGAATGTCGCAGAAAAGTAAGGTGTCCAATTTTGTGTCGAGAACAAAAAGAGATTTCCTTTTGAGCCTCACATATGTATGTATGTGTATAAGGAGACGCGTTTCCTACAAGCTACAAAAGCAAAAATAGCAATTCGTACCTGCTGAAGGAAATACCTAGAGCCTAATGATAATTTTTAGAAAAAGGAATTTGAAAAAAGCAGGTGTCTGTAGTGGTTGTAACCGGTAGCAAATATTTGTTATAATTTTTTTAGTAGTTCCTATTATATGGAATTGACCCATGTTATTGCAGTCCATATGATAAAAATGGAAACTTACCATCCTTTGAACCAGGTCACATTATGATTTACAAGAGAGAGGCATAAAAAACATACTGTGAAAATGTATGGGACATGAAAAACCTTAAAATATTCAGTCCAGCATACGACGAAGGGTAATAATAAAGGGAGACGTATACCCCATATCGACCCTATCGATCATTGTTCTTAGAATCAAACCTTCCCGACTGTCTCCTTTCCTTGATAGGGTATCGTGCGCCGCTTCTTGTAGAGAATGTACTTCGCAGTAAACTAATGAAAAATTAGTAGGGCATCAGTTGAATAGACTGAGCGTTCGCAAGGGCTTATATACAAATATATATGTGTTTTTTGTTAGTATTGAATACAACATTGTCCAGTATTTTTACTATCGCATCACTGTACCCCCTGATATTGATCTCGTTGGCTGTTGAGTATCAGTTACACAACCGTTGAAATTTCTTTAAACAAATTCAATATTCTAAAGCGCTCATTGCTCAGGAGGAACCCTTTTTCTTTACTTCTGAAACGTCCTGCCTCATTATTCTTCCGGTTCATGGAACCGAAAATAATAATATTATCAACAAAATGTAGACTTTATTGTTGTGCAGGAAAGCGATCCATGATAAAAACATTTTCAGCAATTGAGCAATAAAGCAATTGAGAACAATCAACTGCTCATAACCTCTGAGTGATCATTAATTAGTACGGCGATTAAACGATCATTAGGACTATATTTAATGAAGCGACCCTGAACAAATCACTAACACCATCACAACAGGGTGTGTTGAGTAAATCTGAAGGCTAACCGGCATCTTCGCCCCTGAAATGATTCTCTAATGCGAATTTTATGCTACGATGAGTGTTCGTTGAAGACGTATAGCGGCCACCAGAAGACAAATTGATAAAGCACGCTTTTATCGCATTTGGCCTCGGGACAGCTCAATCACTTTCGCGAACTCCTAATAAATGATTAGCAAAAGTTCGTTCATTTCGCATTTACCCCTAATCTTTATCAGTCCTATCAGTATATTAGGACTCTTGCGGCAGTCGTATGAGCAGTCAAAATACAGAGTGATGCAAAAGTCTGTTTCCAGTTTGAAAAATTTACTTTATGTGTGCCTTTTTGTACAGCGTCTACAGAGATATGCTATTACGACCGCCGAGCGAACGAAGAAGTAGTGGACATCGCCGGGGGCGTTGGTAGCGGGAAGATTCCTTGAACATTTGCTCCTGGCCACAGAACCCAAAGGGACTTAAACGAATTTATGATTGCTATTTACTTGGTTGCACAGTGGATTACGGTGGAGCTGATGTGCAAACCTGCTTTTTCTAGAAAAAAAAAAAGGAAGAGCAGGTTTGCAGGCAGGTACTTACTTGAGCCTCACAGCACTTCCGTGTGACAGGAGGCTCTACGTAGTATTACAGTATCGTCGCTGTATGACTAATTTCGTGGGAAGACCAATTATGTTCTACCTAGAACATAGTTGGTCTTTCTACCTACAAAGTTAAATCTCGATCAAGATTCACCGTCGCCATTATTTACTGTAGTTATATGCTAATAAATTAGCAACTATCCTACGAAATGCGGCCATTAGTTTTCGACAACGTGAATTGCGAGCTCCTTTCATGAATGTGTGTTAGCGCTAAAAACTTCTTGACCAAAACGGTGATTTTAAAAAAATGCAATATTTCCATTTTTGCTGCAACTCAATGAAGCAGAACTTTATAGGATTATAGCAGTATCGTTAGCAAAAACACACGACGTCATGTTAAGTTTGATATTTCTGGAAAAAAAACGATCAGAAACATGGAGAAAAACACATTCAAAAATCATTTCAGACAATTCACTTATTTTCACACTACTAAATATGTGTGGGCTTAACTTAAGTGAGGGCTCACGGCATCGATGGCAATGCTGAAGGCCGCTTAGTAAAAAGAAAATTTGTTATGTAGATAACAGACCTGAGGAAAATTGTCACCGGAGCAACGCTAAATATTACGGATGGATGGTAAAAGCCGATTAAAGCAAACAACTTGATTAAAAGCCTTCTTATTAATTAATTAGCTGCCTCTAACAAGGTCCTAAATGTATTTTTTCTATACTTGAGTTCGTCTTTCAGTTTATAAATAAAAATCATTTAGCAGTTTACTTGAAATACTGTGTTGTCTTTTTCTATATATATATATATATATATACACATATATGTATATATATATATATACACATATATGTATATATCTATATATATATATATATAGATATATACATATATGTGTATATGTATATATATATGTGTACAATGATCTATGCATTCGTCTGGGAGAATCTCGGGAACCACTGCAGCTATTTTGGCTTGACCTGATAAACAGATGCTATAGGGTAGAGGTCTAAATATCCTTACAAATTATAGTTATGAACTTTAAACTTACACGCTGAATACCAAGCCCCTTACTTAACTGTAATAGTAATTCCAGGTATTGCTGGAACAGGCCAGTACCCAGCGACATCTATTAGCTAATTCCGTTCCCCAGAGACAACCCCACCTCTGAGCACCGTTATCGAAAACACCTGGTAAAGCTTCTTTTCATTAGCTCGGTCTTGATACGTTTCAAGGGATCTCTCAGGAGGGTGCTGAGATTGCTCTGATAAAAGCCGGCGTCCCCAAAACAATTGAAGTAAAGTAGTAACGACTCATTAAATAAGCGTATTTTTGTCTCTTTTAGAGTCCGTCAGAGCTATTTCCTTTGTGCGTGAATCGATCAGAGCCACTACACAAAGACCAGAGATTTCTGAAGATATCTAGGCAGAAATACT